>NW_011499862.1:2053316-2080675 GCF_000495115.2 Populus euphratica
TTTTTTTTTTGTCATGAATAATAAGATAAAATAACATTCCTAAAAAATTTAGTTAATCCAAAATTGGGTTACAACATATACATCCTAAGATTTCTTCACTCTTACTTTATAGGGAAATACCTTCCTAACTAATGAATTTTCTTACCATAAAAAATGTAAAATAAAAAAAATAGCTGGATTTTTTAATAGTTTTTTTATGTTATTCCATATGAATAGATATTTTTAAGCATATGTCGCAGGGTGCGAGCCAGCGCTACGTCATCTAGCAACAGCAGAGGCTTTTGTCATGCCTCTAGTGTGAAATGTTATATGTTGAAAAGGGTTTTGGATTTAATAATAAAATTATGATTAATGTTTAGGAGTTGCCACCTAGTATTATGGTCACTAGGAACCTATGGTATGCAAGAGTCTAAATAAGGGACTGGTTGTGCAAGGAGAAGACGCATCACCTTTAGTGCACTCTACCTAAGGTAAGATGCATTGTTGTTTGATTGTTTTTTTTAAGTCGGGTATCTGTTGGTCTTTTCTAAGGCTCAAGGCAGATTTATCTTTGTGAGAGAATCTCTACCTTATTGGGTAAAATCCTAATTGTTCTAAATTCTGAATTTTAGCGTTGCATTTATTTACATCATATATCTTTAATATCCGAGAGTGTACTTTATCGTGTAATTTTATACCCCCACAAATATTAAAGTCTACATCTGGATTAAAAAAAGATTGGAAAAAGATTTTTGACATGTTGGCCAAATCCTAATGGATAATAATAAACTAGTTATGATATCTATTTTTGAATTTTTTTTACATGAAAAAGATGCAATTTTTGTTTTTTTATGAAAAATGTGCTTAGAAAAATTTCAAGATTTGGCCGTATGCAACAAAATATTTTTTTCTTTTTAAAAAAATGAAAAATTATTTAAAATTTTTTTGAGATTTTTTTTAAATGTTTTGAAATTGTTTATAATTTTGGAGGAAACCAGGTATTTTAATACCGGATTTTCATTTTACATGACATAGGACTCAATTTTTATGCAAATTCGTTTAATAATCATTCAATTTGACCTTGAATTTATATTTTTCTCTATTTTTGGGCATAATAGCCTCCAAAAATTACAACTTGATTTTCCGGTCTACTTTCTCCACATTGCCAGCCTTTATTATTATTTTTTATCTTTATTTTGAAAAAAATAAATTTTAGGGAATAACTCAAAATTAGGTTATGATAGTATATATAAGATATGCGAAGAAAATCATAATGTATAATGGTGATCCCAAAATTTGATACAGTGATCAAGAAATTAAGGTTAATTATTATCAAGATATACTTTATTTCTCTAACATTTGAAGAGATCAAAGAATACAATGGTTAGAAAGTTATTAATATTATTAAATAGTTAAAAAAATTTGTTACAGTTGGTTCGATTACATATACAAACTTCTAATCATAGTTGATATAAAAAAAATGTAATAGTGGTATTTTCGTGCATTCATTTTATTTTGTGAGTTATTATTTTTTTGAATTGCATCTTGAATTGCAGTTGATGATTTTTTTTTAAACTCTCAGGAGACCTATAATCCCTAGTTGAGGGAGAGATATGGGGACAATCCTTCAACCCATCTAGATTTCGATCTAGGTTTATGGATGGAGGTGGAATCGCCTAGTGGACTCGATAAAAATCGGGTCTACGGGCTCTCAACACTACGGCTGAAAGCTTGCGCTCGGCTTGTAGTGTCTCAACCATTGGGAATTTTCCATCAATATTGAGCACCCACTTTAAAGAGTTCATTGCCTTGAAACAACAATATCAACAACTCTCGACGAATTATAATGAGCTCCATCAAATAGTCATGGAGATGAGATCAAAGATAGGTGATGATACTTGTGCAGCTTCTTTTTGGCCACATGGTCCTGAAAACAACCAACCTCCTCCTCTTCCTCCTCCTCCAGCTCTGCTACTATTCTAGTTTAATTTTATTTTTTAAACACATTAAATTTATAATAAATAGTATTTAACATTATTTTTACATTTTTAATGTTTAATCCAATTTTATTTGTTTATTAAGCTTTTTTACTATTAATAAATTATTTTTATATATATTTTAAATACATATCGATGGATATACCGACCGATATTATCTATTGGTATTTCACAGAGAGTTGCCAAACAATTACCAGCCATTCCATAATTACCGACAGATATATTCCATCGGTGATTACATGCAGACGAATTTACTGACGGATCTTATCCATCAATATTTCACAGAGAGTCGCCACACAATTACTACCAATGCCATAATTACTAACGAATAATCCGTCAGAATTACCGTTGAAATTTCAGACTGATTTGGTCCGTCGGTAAATTTCCTACGGGAAACATTTTTTTTTGGTGAGTGTGTATCCGTCTGTAAGACTGTCTGTGTTCCGTCGGTGGATGGTTTTTTTTATTTACAACATAATTAGTGATGGAAAAGGCAGTTACCGACGACCAATATACCAATGGACGTATTCTGTGGGTGAGTCCATTGGTAATTATTTCACTGATAGCGCTCATACCTGTCACCGACAAAATAAGTCTGTCGGTAAAACTGTTTAATGGTGTAGTGATTTATGTCACATGTCAATAGATTAAAGAATACAATGGTTAGAAAGTTATTAATATTGTTAAATAGTTAAAAAAAAAGTTTGTTATGATTGGTTAGATTACATATACAAACTTCTAATCATAGTTGATATAAAAAAATGTAATAAGAAAAGAATACGAGAACTTTTCTTCTTTCTCTTTTATATACTTCTTTGTTCATCTTTGTGAAAAATCTTACTAACTTTTCAATTATAACCTCCCTTTTGAATCTTAAACCATCATTTATAAAAATTTATCTCCTTCAATGTATCAGCTTGATATGAGATGAGCTTTTAAGATAATGTGGAAGAAAATATTGAAGCGTGAAGAATTTATTTCTTGAAAAATATATAAGATTAATGTGAAATTATATATTTTTTAAAATGTATGAAGAAAAACAAGGAAAAGAATTATTCCAGAGAAGGTAATTATTTTCTTACGAGGGAAATCATAATGATAAGGTAATTATTTTATCGATCATATATAAATATATTTGAAAATGTTAATCACCTCTCTTCCATTAATTATGAGACGAATTAAACTCAACAAGAAGATCATGAAAAGATGTGCTGCTCAAGCTTCAAATTAAAGTGAGGTAATTAAAAAATTAAATTGTTCCATGTAATTAATTACACATCCTCGAGCAAGATCAACGTAGAAACTTCTTCCTTCAAACATACGCACCTCACCTAAATCTGCCAAACTCCATGATTAATTTGGTCAATGTAAGGAAGATTAATTGCCTTGACAAACAATTGTTTACTCATTAGCTAGCAATTAATTAAGAGCCAAGCACACAAAAGCATCTCTTCCGGGGCCATGACTTCAATACAATATCATTCATCAAAGAATAAATGGTTTCTAGTTATGTCAAAAGGTATTCCTCTTAGAATAAGCACAATTTTATTTATAATTATGAATGAGCTTGTTGCTTACAGCAATAAGGCATTATCCTTTTATTATATATATTAACTTATTTAAAAAAAAATTCATGTCCCCATCCAAAAAAAATTAAAAAAAGAAGTTATAAAGGCAAAAAAAAAAAGAGTATAAAAATATATTGTTCCGTGCACTTGAGTACAAGTAGGGAATGCACATATATATGCCAAATCCTGGCCCTTATATATAAATATAGTATTAATTAGTGTTTGTAGATACCACGTACCTTAAAGCTTGACGGTTTTCATTCCCTGTTGTAATCACTAGGGAAAATAATATAGCCAAGACTTTTTTGTTGTTGTATTCAACAAAATTTATCTTTTTAATTAATCTAGTTTAACCAAGTTGAATTCATGTTCAAAACTCTTTTCAATGTACACAACCTTAGGAAGAAGTGCGTGAGGTTCAAAAAAGAAATCTTGAAGTATCACTCTTTTTTACCCTCTTTTACGCACGCTTTACATTTTATTTTTTTTAATACCTTTCTCCCTTTTGTTTTTAATAAAACATGTCTTAGTTACTCTTATGGAAATTGTTTTTTTTTTTTCACTTTATGGAAAAGAGGATAGCTGGTACATATGAAAGTGAGAAGAAGGAGAAAGAAAGGGATCAAATTGGCAAGTTGATTGGAGTTGTGAACAAATAAAATGGTAATGAATTATGAATGCTTGAAATTATAAAGGGGATGAAAAATGCTAGGAAGGAAGGACCCCCCGAGAAAATTAGGTACTCGAAAGTTATACGAAACGAAGGCAAATTATTCAAAGTAGGGGAAATTAAGCACAAGGAAGAAGAAGAAAAGAACTAATCGACAGCCAACCGATTGATCGATGTTGATTAATGGCTTAGATTTTATCAAGTTGATTTAAGTTGCGGACCACATTCTTTATGCTTTGCTCTTAAGTTTGACCAAAACAGTAGAGTACTTAGGAGGGTCAAGATCTCTCTCTCTCTCTTATGGTCTTTCAGCATGCCATTCCTATGTATCGATCACGGTGACCCTTGAATTCTCCAGTCTAGATTCTCCACTTAGATATATATAGAAAGATACCTTCCTTGGCAACCAAACCATCCCTCCCCTCATACTATAAATTCAATTCTACTTTGATGTACCAATTTTGTATTGCGACCTTTTTAGTTACTTTTCTCTGCCATATCTCGGCTATAAGTACTTGTGTGCTTGTGGGAAGAAAAAATAAAAATAAAAAACCTTCAATCTTGACCTAGTATGTGTGTGTGTGTACACACAAACACGTCAAAATGACCCCTCCTGCACTCTGGGGTTCCTTGCCAGGAATCCTTCTATCTTTTTACACACAGTGTCAGACAAGCTAATAAGAGAGCACCACCCCTCCTGCATTTTGGGGTTCCTTGCCAGGAATCCTTCTATCTTTTTACACACAGTGTCAGACAAGCTAATAAGAGAGCACCACCCCTCCTGCATTTTGGGGTTCCTTGCCAGGAATCCTTCTATCTTTTTACACACAGTGTCAGACAAGCTAATAAGAGAGCACCACCCCTCCTGCATTTTGGGGTTCCTTGCCAGGAATCCTTCTATCTTTTTACACACAGTGTCAGACAAGCTAATAAGAGAGCACCACCCCTCCTGCATTTTGGGGTTCCTTGCCAGGAATCCTTCCATGCTAGTACAATATTCTTCTATCTTTTTACATACAGTGTTAGACATAATTAGCTGATATAATTGTATGCACATCCTAGCTAGCTGCATTTAATTTTCTAACAATTAATTGTAAGCTGTCTAGGTCGATGCCTTCTTAACAGAGTTTAAATGGAAGATGCTTTTTGTTAATGGGATCAAGCTATGCAGCATTACTAAGTACTATATAATCATATACCAGATTAATTAGCAATGTTATATATATTTGAGGCGTTCATTGTATACAGTGGGAGTAATTCTGCTTAACTCTCCCTCTTAAACGGTTCTCTCCTGCCTCTCTCAAATAACGTTGATTGATAATTAACGAAAAGAAGACAAAGCAAAACGTATGTTGCAGTAAGTTGTATTGGTGCCAGGCTAGCTAAAGCAAAGACATTGGGGTCTTAAGCTTGCTTTTTTGTATAGCTGTATGGAATGGCAACCATCCAAATTAGTAAAAGTTGAACCCTTTTTTTCCTCTTCTTCTCTCGTTGTTTGTTCAGATTATTCCTCATAACAAGTCCCCTTTTGATGATTCCACCATATGCATGTGCTTGCTGCTCTATAAACCTCCCAGATTCAAACTTTGTACTCCACTACGCCATGGCTACATCTTTTCACTATTTTTTTTTATTTCCTTGAATCCACTTTCAATTTTCTATCTTTTTAGTTCAGTTTGTCCTCATCTTGGACCGATATGTTTTTGCGAATCCTTGTTCAGCCTAAAAATAAACAAGGCCTTAATGCGTATTTAGCATTGTAATAGATTTTGCAATTGCGGTTTAAGAAAAAAAAAAGGTAGATTTAAGTGAATACTTTTAATTGCTATTTAAAAAAATAGATTTAAAAAATATATATGTTTGGTTAAAAATACTATGAGATGGGTTTTTTTCATGTAAAATAAATGAAAAGTATATCTCTATGAATGAAAAAAAAATTATTTTAACATATACCAAACTAAGATTTGAAACATAATTATATGTGGGCATCACTATAAAAAGTAAAAGCTATTTAGTTAACCAAGCTTTTTCTCTTTGTAGTTGAGAAAAAAATAAAAGCTATCACGATATTAAATGATCTCTTAGTTACAAATAGCAAGTCAAGAACACTATTTGTTGCTACTGTTTAATTTCAAAGTAGTATAGTACTAGATAGATAATCAACGCTATATCGAGGGTCAAGTCAATTTTACTCCTAATGTAATAAAAAAAGATGTTCAACCAACACCAATGTTTTTAAAGAAGAAAAAAAAATCTAAGACTCGAGTTTTTGACTTGATTATGTTCAATAAGGTTGATCAATTTAATAATATGATTAAAAAATCAACAATAAATAAAATAGGAAAAAGAAATAGTAATAAAGCGGGGGGAAAAACAATGATAAAAAAGCATACTCGAAAAGATAAGAAAGGAAAACTTGTTAAAGACTCATCAATGCTATATCACACATCATCTCACCATAAAAAAAAAAAGCTCATTAAGATGATTTTAACATCATTGTGAAAGATTGTTGGACAACATCGAAAGAGGTTGTATGTGCTATAAAAGCAACAAACCAAAAAACAAATTAAATAAAATATCTTGAAGGAAGTATCTCATGATTCAATCAATTAATTTAACTTAATTTAAAAATAAGATTTCTTTAAAAAAAAAGTTAAATTTAACAAAGAATGATAAATAAAAATACATGAGATAACCCTGATCACTTTCAAAATAAGTGAAAATCATATAGAAAAAAAATAAAAATAATAATAGACCTCAATCTCCAATTAAATAAATGCTATAAGAAGAAACTAAAAAAAAAGCATGAGCTTGAAAAAAGAAGAAAAAAGAAGTAAGATGTGAAATTCTAGATCTGGATTTAATTAAGAAACTTAGTTTCCAACCAATTTAATGTTTAATGATGAAATTAAAAAAAAATATCAAAGTAAAAAAGAAAACCAGCAATCAAAATAATAAGAAATAAAATAAAGGAGGATGAAATCGTAAAAAAACAAAATCAAACAAATTAAAAAACTAAAGGTGGGTGAAATCAAATTTGTTTTTCAATTTAATAAATTATCTCAAATAAAAAAATAATCAAAAGAACATAGATCAAATCTGATGAAAAAATAATTTGAATGGTTGCTTTGAAAAATCGAAGAGGTTAAGCACAGGAATCCCAGAGAGAAAATATATATAAAAAAGATCATTGGCATCATACTAGAGACCTGTTGGCTACATGCGCCGCCCAAGAATTGTAAGGTCACCAAGACTGAGGCATTTTATTGTTTTATAATATATTTATTTTTTATTTGAAAGTACTAATTAATTAACAAAAAAACTTAAAATGCTAAGGCTTTTATGCAACATGCTAGTATATGTGTTGTCTGGATTGATATGTGTTGTTACATCCAGATATTGCGACAAACGATTAAAAAAATATCTCACAATTGGAAAAAAAAACAGATATTTGGCATCTTATTCTTTAGGGAAACGATCTTGCTTAAAAAGTCACAACCTAGTATTATGGTCACTAGGAACCCTAACTAGTCAACAGAAATTCTATGGTATGGGATTGGTTATGCAAAAAGAAAGATGTTATCACCCCTTAAGCATCCTATCTTGTTTTTTTAATAGTAATAGTAATAATCCACAGATTGAGCACATTTAGGCTTGCGGCTACTGGAGGCGAAGTTGAGAGAGACTAGGCTAAAAAAAAGGTCTAAGGAGGGCAGTGACTAGTATAGAGTTCGCCACCCCTTTTTTTTTATATTTTTTTTCTTTTAGGGTTTCTGGTAATGATCTCTTTTTGGGGTCTTTTCTTTTAGGGTTTCTCTCTAATCATCCTCCCTGCATACACTGAGGTATGTATTTATAGTGTCAGAGTCCGCTCATATGTGAAACAAAGTTTCAATCAAACTCATTCTCTTTTTTGAAGTTTGAATTTTAGTAAGAATCAAATTTGAAAACGGATAAGTATCATTATCTTGAAGATAAGGATTATCTTGAAGACAGAGATATAATGAAAAAGGTACATTATAGTCTCTAGTTTTCACAAGTTGACAAATCACACTTTTCATCAAAATAAATCTCTGATATTTTAATTTTACATCTTAACCCTGTAAAATTAAATGAAAAAGGCCAGTGGGTCAAAATTGGGTTACGACAATTGCCCCCTCTTTACAATGCTGACGGTGCAAAGGCATTAGAAAATTTATTTTCTTTTGACTTTATATTGTAAGTTTTGTACAGAAGAATAATTATGATAACCCTTCCTCCTTTTCTTTCCTTTTTTTTTTATTGAGTTTTTTTTTATAAAGAAAGATGGTCTAATTGTTCCAGGTGACTTGCCCAATAAAGAATAAAATGCGAAAAGCATTTCATGAGTGGTATAATTGTTCCAAAAGACCTGCCCGATAGGAAAAAGCAACGCGAGGGATTTCGCGAGTGGTCTCATTTTTCCAGGTGACCTGCCCGATGAAGAGTAAAATGCGAAAAGGGTTTTGCGAGTGGTCTAATTGTTCCAGACAACTAGCTCGATAGGAAGAAGCAATATGAAGGATTTCGCGAGTGGTCTCATTTCTCCAGGTGACTTGCCCGATGAAGAATAAAATGCGAAAAGGGTTTTGTAAGTGGTCTAATTGTTCTAGACAACCTGCCCTATAGGAAGAAGCAACATGAAGGGTTTCGCAGGTGGTCTCATTTTTTCAGGTGACCTGCCCAATGAAGAATAAAACATGAAAAAGGTTTCATAAATGGTCTAATTGTTTTAGGCGACCTGTCTAATACGAAGAAGAATCGCGAAGGATGTCGCGAGTGGTTTCATTTTTACAGGCAACCTACCCGATGATAAAATACAAGGAAACTCGCAAGTGATTTCATTGTTTCAGGTGACCTGTATGATAGGGAAAATACATAGAGAGGTTTTTTTTTACATAGAAGTGGTCTTATTGTAATGGGTGATCTACCTAAGAAAAAGAAAAGAAAGAGTTTTATTGTAATGGGTGACCTGCCCAAGTAAAAAGAGAAAGGAAAATGAGGGCTCAAAAGCGCACTTAAAAGGATCATCGAGGGCTCGAAGGCGTATTCGAAGGAGGTGAGGGCTTGAAGGCGCACTTAAAAGAATGGTTGAGGGCTCAAAGGCACGCTTGAAAGGAGACAGGGTTAGAAAATACACTATCTTTAATTGGTTGAGGGCTCAAAGGCGCGCTAAAAAAGGAGCGAGGGCTCAAAGGAGTGCTAAAAAAGGAGTGAGGGCTTGAAGGCATGCTTGAAAGAAGGTAGGGTTAGGAAACACACTACCTTGGATGGTTGAGAAAAGGTGGTGAAAAATACAAAGAGGTTTTTTGTTTTTTTTTTTTTTACAGCCTAATTCTCATGGTCGGCCTGCCTAGGTTAAAATTTCTCAAATGTGAAAAATTTCAAAAAGCAATTTCAAAGTTGACCATTTCAAGGTGGCCTTTCATTTGATGGATCTCGTCAAAGATTTCTCTTGCAAAGTTTACAAAACTCGTTGTTCAATGTCTCAAAATTTAGATGATATGCATGCATTTTTACCTGATTTAAAATATAGGCCCTCATTTTTTCTTAGTCTTCCTGTTTGCTTGATTGATGACGACTTGCTATTTTTAATTTAGGTCATCTTTGTTCTTTAGCTTTTAGCCTACTTGAGTTGGCCCATGTAAATCTCTTCCCATGTTTATTTACATAGCTTAGCCTTTATAGTGCCTATAATGACCCACTTGCTTGCTAAAGATTTTTCATCTCTTCAAATAATTTGAGAGGATCATTCATTAATCTCTATTTCACAGTTAAAAACATTCGTTGTCACTTGCAGAAAGGATCAAGTTGCCTTTTATAAACCATAATGCCTCTTTGTCTTGTTGTAGGAGATGTTCCTCTTTTTTTTAGAAGGGATCGATTTTCCTTCTAAACACAATATTACCCCCTTGTACTAGTCATTGCCCCTAGGTGTGCCTTGTTAGCAACTCTATGAAGTAATGGTTTTTTAAGCAACCATTTTCTCATTTCTCCCATTTTAGTTTGGTGAAGGAATATTTGTTTAGAATGAAGCTCGAAATCTTGATCTTACATTTTGAAAACAAAAATTGTTTTGATGTAAGTTTAAAATCATTTGCTTTTGAAATCTTGCAACTCCATGGTTTTTTCTTGCAAAAGAGATTATTTTCTCTTATATTTGGCGATATAGTATTTAATGAAAGTACATCATGAGGTGACCTTCTGTTTTTTATAGGTTTCCAAAGTGAAGGGCTCGAGAAAAAGCTCGAGATTTTGTTTGAGAAAAACTTATTTCTTTTTTAACACTTATTTTATCAACATGAATAATAATGAACAACTTGTTCTCAATGTCATGACTCTAATAAAAAGTACTCTTTGCATTTTGAGAGCATTGCTTATTAATCCAGGTTGTTTGCTTGCTTGACTAGAAAGAAATTCTACAGGCATGTAATGTAGGCTAAGGTTTTTTGTTATGAAAGAAAAGATCATAAGGCTCAAAGAGTGTTTCAGGGTTTCAAAGACTAAAAATCACTACCAACAGTTTGACTCTTTATGTCGTTCCTATTTTTCTTACTCTTTTTTCTCTTTTTTTTTATTGCATTTCTTTTATTCACCCTTTTTCTTTTTCATTGGTTTTCTAGGGCATACTCATTTTATCATTGTTATCACTTTTTCTTGTGATTTGGGCATATCCCTAGTCATTGAGTTTCTTGGGCTCTTTTGCCTTTTTAGCTTTCTCACGATTTTTTTTCATCTTTTCTCATTGAAATATTCACTTGCCCCCAGTGTGGGGTGTGATCCTAATCAAGATTTTTCATAAAAGAAAAATTATTCAGGCTAAAAAAGGACTGCAGGGATATACTTTTTAGAATATGAAAGCAATAAACTTTGACCTCGTCCAATGTGGTAGTTTGGTCTTTGTAAAGAGATCATTTCATGAGTCTATAAGCAATGAGTTCACTACATACCATTAGTCATACATTTAAAACATGTCTCACGAGTCATGATGAGAGGATGATAGTTCATTTTCTATTCATGCATTTTGGTTTAGAGTTTAGTCACCTTAATGAAGGAATTGATTGATCCATGTGTCATTCTACAAATAGAATGTCATAAATATTTTTTTTAAATAAACACCAAATATTTTTTAAATCAAAATGCAAGTTCAACTTTTAAAATTCTAATGGGAAAACTGGTTTTGGTAAAAAAGATGAATTAAGTCTATGAGATCACGCGAGGCTTTAAAAGTGCTTTTCTGAGTGCTTAGAGGGAATCCCTTTCAGGTTATTTTGATTGTAAATCAAAGGAAGGAAATGTTTTCTTCTCAGTCGAGTCAATAACCTTTCTGAACAGATAGTTTGTTCGATAATCTCAATTATAGCGACCAAGTCAAAAAAATATAGTGGAGAGCTTCCAACTAAGTATTCAAAGTACGGGGCCTTATGAAAAACAAATTAATCATCTTTTTTTCCAACAAAGGAGGATTAACCTATATGGATGTCTCACACCATCTTTGAGTGTATTTTTTTATGAACTTTTTGTTGTCCTTTTCCATAGCTTGCAAGCTTGACCTATTAGGGCTCACATCTATATTGAACTTATATTACGTAATGAAGGCATCAACTAAATCCTTATACTTTTTTACATTGGTATTATCAAACCGCATATATCAAGCAAAGGCAACGTCACTCAAATTGTCTTTAAAGAAGTGAATCAACAGTTTCTCCTCATAAACTACTTTAGCTATTTTGTTGCAACAGGCCTTGATATGAGGTACAGAGGTCTTGTATATTTGACAAATTCTGACACCTTAAACTTCTTAAGAATGACTATGTTCGATAAGAAACACATCTCGATGGCCTTTATATCTTTATGTAGGCTAGATCTTTTGTATGCCATTAGTCTTTATTCTAGGGCAGCCTATTTTTCCAGACCATCTTTTTTACCATCTTATTCTTTTTTGATTCCTTTATTGTTAGGTCAATGGTAGATGGAATTTTTATAGGATATACTTAGGAGGGTCAAGATCTCTCTCTCTCTTATGGTATTTCATCATGCCATTCTTATGTATCGATCACGGTGACCCTTGAATTCTCCTGTCTAGATTCTCCACTTAGATATATATATATAGAAAGATACCTTCCTTAGCAATCAAACCATCCCTCCCCTCCTACTATAAATTCAACACAGAGGCCTTGCATTCCTCATTTCAAAACCATCAACTACTACTTGTGAACACACTAGCTAGCTAGCTAGAGCTACTTCTTGCTTAAGCCTTAATCCCCTTCTCATCACTTCATCAAATCATGGTTGGCAACAAGCAAAAGAAGTCTTGTGCTTCCTCTTTCTTCAGCTTTTTCAGGGGTAGAAGGCCTCGACGAACAGGTGACGATGCATCCTATGCTAACGATGATGGAATGAGTGCAAGAAAAATCCTGCCGTTCGACGACGACAAAGGTCCACTTTTCTCTGTGAAGCCCGACCCCCTCATCGACTCCAAAGCTTCTGTTTTCATTGCCAACTTCCATGCGGCTCGAATCTCAGAATCTGAACGCCAAATCTTTCAGCAAGCTGCTGGGAATGCAGCTTAACGTAGCAAGACGTTGTCGAGCTATGTGCAAATTGTCAACTTGTTAATTGAATTCCGATCCACGTTGATCAAAATGTCCATATTGTAATATCATTTGTTTAAATCTATGTATTATGTATTCTTAATTCAGTAGTCTGTCTCATGAATCCAATGTAATTAATAATGAATGGAAGTTTGCTTATAATAATAAAAAAAACCGTCATTTAAATGTAGCACTCTTATTTCATGAACATACCTTATTCTCTTCTCTATTCTAATCTATTTCGGTAATCTCTTTTCAAGTATTAATCATTTCGGAAAGTAATTGATTGGGTACGTCATTAGTGGGAGCTCTGTAGCGATACAACGACCATGTTCGACGTGAATTTAATTCTGGAATCTAACATTTTTCCAAGAAGAGGGGTTGTGGTTTCTTGATTTATGCAATTATTGTCCGTGGCAGACAGTCTTCCTTCTCAATCTTGATTTTGTACTTTCTTTAACTTTATTAATGTCTGTATGACACCTCACTTTTTATTCTTTTTCCTTTTCACCCCACTTTTTGCTCTTCAATTCTTTCTTCTTCTTCTTCTTCTTCTTCTTCTTCTTCTTCTTCTTTTTATATATATATATATAGTAACCTGATCGGTGGAATATATACGAACCAAATGTAAGGATTAAGGCTGGGAAATTAAGAGTTTTTTATATATATAGCTTAATCATGAGTTTGTTAAAATTAAATTAAGGAAGGTATAGAGGAAGAACTTTTCAATGGCCTTGAGCGACTGTCGTACCAATAAAATAAAATTAGACCCCCAGAAAAAGATACCTCATAAACTTTTTATAAGCTTTTTAGTTACTTTGATGTATCGCGAATCTTAATTAAGGTATAGAGGAAGAACTTTTCAATGGCCTTGAGCGACTGCTGTGTGTGTGTGTGTGTGTAACTGCTGTATATATATGTATTGCGAATCTTAATTTGAAAATACAATAACGTAGATTGAGAAAATATAATGAAATTTCTACTTTGATGTACCAATTTTGTATCGTGACCTTTTTAGTTACTTTTCTCTGCCATATCTTGGCTTTAAGTGCTTATATGGTTGTGGGAAGAAAAAATAAAAATAAAAAACCTTCAATCTTGACCTAGTATATATATATATATATACACAAACACGTCAAAATGACATTATAATGTTTAATTATGATATTGATTATCAAGCATGCACATTTGCCTAAAGTTGTTCATGATCATATGCAATGAATCAAAAATAATTGTCTCTGAGTACATGTAGCTAGTCAAAAGAAAAGGATCGATGAGGGTTGCTTTGAAAACTTTCAGAATGATAATATATATCATTGCGTGCGTACCATTAGAATGCAAGGAGAAATGCAATGTCGATGAGCTAGGCATCTCTTGATAACTACAACACATGTTCGATATATTCTCAATGTAATGAACTAAACTAGCTACTAAGAGAGTACCACCCCTCCTGCTATTACAATATCCTTCTATCTTTTTATATACAGTGTCAGACATAATTAGCTGATATATATGTATGCATATCCTAGCTAGGTGCATTTAATTTTCTAACAATTAAACGGTTCTCTTCTGCCTCTCTCAAATAACGTTGATTGATAATTAATGAAAAGAAGACAAAGCAAAACTTACGTTGCAGAAAGTTGTATTGATGCCAGGCTAGCTAAAGCAAAGACATTGGGGTCTTTTGGCTTGCTAATGGCAACCATCCAAATTAGTAAAAGTTGAACCCTTTTTTTTCTCTTCTTCTCTCGTTGTTTGTTCAGATTATTCCCCATAACAAGTCCGCTTTTGATGGTTCCACCATATGCATGTGCTTGCTGCTCTATAAACCTTCCAAATTCAAACTTTGTACTCCATTATGCCATGGCTACATCTTTTCACTACTTTTTTTTATTTCCTTGAAACCACTCTCAATTTTTTATCTTTTTAGTTCAGCTTGTCCTCATCTTAGACCGGTATGTTTTTGCAACTATTGGATCAACCTAAAAATAAACAAAGCCTTAGTGCATATTTAGCATTGTAATAGATTTTGCGATTGCAGTTTAAGAAGAAAAAAAGAAGGTAGATTTAAGTGAATACTTTCAATTATTTATATTGGTGTATGTAGATGCTACCCTATCTTCTAAGCCAAGGAGTTTTTGGTTTTGTTGATGGCTCTAACACATGTCCATCTTCACATGTTCTTACCGAAGATGGTATCTCTCTTCAGGTAAATCCACTATTTCTTCGTTAGAAACAATAGGATCAATTCATTCTAAGTGCTATTCTTTCCTCCCTATCTATGGAAGTTTTGCATCTTGTTGTTGGCTACCAAAGCTCTTGTTCAACTTGGCATACTTTTGAGTGAGCTCTCGCTTTCACCTTCAACTCTCGTGTTATGCAATTTTACAGCTCTCTTCAGGATCTTCGACAAGGTGATGAATCAATGGCTTAATTTAATCAAAAAGCTAAAGCATTATTTGATAAATTAGTCGTTGCTAGTCAGCTAGTTTCGCTTGAAGATTTCAATTTATATGTGTTTCGTGGTTTTCGAGGAAAGTTTAAAGACTTAGTTACAAGTCTTATTACCAAGGCCGAACCTTTATCATATATAGATCTTTACAGTCATCTCCTTACGCATGAAATTCTTCACAAATCTTTAGCTGTTATGCATGCTCCTCTACTGCCCACACCTAGCACTCCATCATTTGCCTTTATTATGCAGCACCAAACCTTTGGCAATTCTAGATGCAGCAAGGGCCGCTTTAATGGTGGCTGGCTTTCCAACCAGTCCAGCAGTAGAGGCAACCAGTTTGCTGACTCTAAATTTGATCACTATAGTTTCCAAAAATCCTCCTTTAGTGACAATCGATAGGGCTCTTGGCCGCACAATAGGGGGTAGAATCCACGCTGCCAATTGTGTTAGAATCTCGGCCATACAGCTCCCCATTGTCCTTAATTCCAGCAATGAGGTTATAGCCAACAGCTTACTGCCAATCTGGTGTAGCGCAATCTCTCCTTAATCGGCTCTGTTGATTGGTTTCTAGATACCGATGCCAATCAACATGTCATACCTGATCTTGTCACCTTAACTGCTTTAGAACCATATCTTGCTAATAATAATTTACATGTTGGTGATGGTAAGGGCTTCTCTATATCTCATCTCAATAATACAAAATTATATACACTACATTGTTCTTTCATCTTATCTAATATTCTTCATGTTCCTACAATCTCAAAACCTCAACTCTCTGTTCAAAAATTTTGTCTTGATAATAATGTTTATTTTAAAATTCATCGTCGTTTGTTTTATGTCAAAGATCTCAACACCCATGAAGTCCTTCTCTCAGGTCAAAGTAAAGATGGTCTCTATGCCCTAACCAAGTCTTTCATCATATCAGTTCCTCAAGCCTATTGGTCTCCCTACACTTCTACCTCTGCCAATTTATAGCATTGTCGACTAGGTCATCCTACTTCATGTATTTTTCAATTGTTAATCTAAAAAAATAAGATCATTTGTAACAACAAACATCTTAGTTTTCAATGTCAAAGTTGTCCTTTAGGAAAAGTATTGTGTTTGTCTTTAAGACCTCCAGGTCACAAAACTTCTACTCCACTTGAATTAATTTTTAGTGATGTATGGAGCTTGCTCCTCTTTTTTCTTCAGATGGCTATCATTAATTTTTTTACCTTTGTTGATGCTTATACTAAATATGTATGGTATTATCCTCTCGTTGTCAAGTCTGATGTTTACTCTGTTTTTCATCAATTTTAGATTCTCGTTGAATGTCAATTTTCCTTAAAAATAAAATTTGTTCAAACTAATTAGGGTGGTGAATACCAAAAATTATCCATATTTTCTTAGACCATTAGTATTCATCATCATTTGATTTGTCCTTACACTCATAAACAAAATGGCATAATTGAGTGTAGTCACAGGTATATTGTGGAAATAGATCTTATTCTTTTAGGGCAATGTAAAGCACCTTTCTAATTTTGGAATTATGCTTTTGAAACCTCTCTTTATCTTATAAATCGCATGCCTACTCTTGTTCTTTTCCATCGCTATCCGCTTGATTGTTTATTTCAATGGTCTCCTGATTATCCTTTTTTGTGTACTTTTGGGTGTCTTTATTTTTCTTTTTTGTGCCCATATAATAATCATAAATTGGATTTTTGTTCCTCTCCATGTGTGTTCTTTGGATATAGTTCCTCGCATCTTGGTTATCATGTTTTGACATTGCATCTTACCATATTTATATTTCTCGTTATGTCTACTTTCATGAACATGTGTTTTCATTTGATACTTTTGAACAGATTGCAAAGGTCTCTACCACAACCCCCACCCCACCCGCTACTGTCACCCTTCTAAATCTGCTCCACCCCCCACCACCACTCACTTCCACCAGCCACCCAAACAACCAATAGCACTTAGCTATGTCACTAGAAACAGCCACTCGACCACGACCTCCATCCATCCCTTGGCCATCATCCTATGCTTGTTTATCTAACTTTTCTTATGCAGGTTCGGATCATCAACTAGTCTCATCCCCTTATGGTCTTGGGACACTCTCTAGTCCCTCGTCTTCTTCACCCTCCCTTGCTATCATTCCTGCAAATTCAGTCTCTGCTTATTACCCCTCATCTGCTAACAGTCTTATGCCTGAGGCTACTTCTTTATCATCCTTTCTAGCTGGTTTGCAACTTATGGTTTATTTGTCTTTTTATCAACTACCATAAGTCTCCTTCATACCACCATATTCTCTTATGTCTCCACCAGCAGGCAGCAAACATCTTATGACTCTAAGATCGTGGCAATCAAAGACAGCAAATCTAGTTGTTTCTGCTGCCGCCACCTCTACCTCCACATGGGTATTGCATTCTCCCTCTTTTGAGCCTTTTGCATTCTCTAATGTTAACCAGTATGCAGTTTGGCATAAATGATATATGTGATGAGATCACCACTTTGCACCCAAATCGCATTTGGTATTTGGTTCCATTTCATATTTTAATGAATGTTGTTAACAATAGATGGGCATATCGGATAAAAAATCTTGTTGATAGTAGTATTGAGCATTATAAAGCGCGCTTTGTTAATAGAGGTTTTACTCAGCTAAAAGGTATTGATTATTCTGAAACCTTCAGTCCAGTTATTAAGCAGGCCACTTTTCGATTGGTTTTCTCTATCACGGTTTCATGAAATTAAAAGATTCATCAGCTTGATATTCATAATACCTTTCTCAATGGTATTCTTATTGAAGAGATCTAAATGTAACAGCCTTTAGGTTTTGTTGACTATTCTCTTTCATCTCGTGTGTGCAAATTGCATAAATCATTGTATGGTTTGAAACAGACACCTAGAGCATGGTACACTCATCGAAGTGATTTTTTTATCTCCATTGGTTTCCAAGGTTGACACCTCCTTGTTTATCTTATCTGATGGTACTATTATCTTTTATCTCCTAATGTATGTTGATGATATTTTGCTTACAAGTAACAACTATGTTATGCTTCATCACCTAATATAGTTACTCAGCTCTGAGTTCAAGCTTCGTGACTTAGGTGTTGTTCACTACTTTCTGGGTATTGAAGTTTAGTCTACCAGTATGGGTTTGATGTTGTGTCAACATAAATACATTCTTGACATCCTCACTCGAGGTGGTATAAGTTCTTGCAAACCCATTGATACTTCATTCTCCACTTCGAAAGTCATTTTATTATCGGATCACTTATTCTCTAATCCTACAAGATTTTGTCAATTCATGGGTACTCTTCAATATCTTACCTTCACCCGTCCAGATATATGTTTTGCTGTTAACAAAGTCTGTCAATTTATGCATGCTTCTACATATTTTCATTGGGTCGCTATTAAGCGTATTCTACACTATCTTAAATGTACAACATCTTATGGTTTTCATATCACTCAAGGCTCCTCTTTTGCTCTACATAGCTTTATAGATACAAATTAGGCTGGTAGTATTGATGATCGCAAGTTTACAGGTGGTTATCTTGTCTTTTTTGGTCAGATGCCAATTTCTTGGAAATCCACCAAGCAACGCACGATTGCTCGCTCCTCTACTGAGACTGAGTATAAAGCCTTTGTTGATGGTACTACTAAATTTATTTGGCTTCAATACTTGTTAATAGATTTGTAGGTTCCCTCGGTCTTTGCTTCTATCATTAGGTGTGATAATCTTGGTGCTACCTATCTTTCAGCAAATTTGATCTTCCATGCTCGTACCAAGCATGTTGAAGTAGATTATCACTTTGTCTATGACCGCATTGCCAAGAAAGAGATTGAGATTTGTTTTGTTTCCTCTCGAGAATAACTTGTCGATGTCTTCACTAAAACACTTCATGTTGCATCCTTTACTGCTTTTCGGTTCAAGCTTTGGGTTGATCCCTTACTCTTAGCTTGAGGGTGTATATTAGAGAATGTATAGTGACATGAAGAAAAGATTGATGTCTTCTCCCAAGTGTAGGAGTGTCGAAGTAATAAATAACCCGGCAAGACCGGGGTCGAACCACAGGGAGGTTAATTGTACAAATTAAAAACAACAATTATAAAACAACAATAACAACAACAACAATAGTAATAATAATAATAATAATAATAATAAAGAAAGAGAAGAAGAAGAAGATGATGAGAACTTTGAGATGGAATATTAATGTAACGATTAAACAATGATAATAACAAATGTCAAGGTTAGAGGTTCCACTAATGGTATATCAAACAAGTATAGTATAAACTCTTATTATTGAATTGGAAACCACACACAAAGGAGGTTCCAATCAGATTATATATTGTTAACATGATTACATTAGTCATCTTATTCAATTAATGCTAATACTTGTAAATCTCGTCAAGCATTCATGATTATAACTTATGTTAACAACAAATCAAGTTCCTTTCATAGCTCAGGTGTCGGTTATACCATACATTATGGGCTATGAAAGTGCCAAGCATTTGTTGTACCAAGTGTTATACAACATAAATCAAGATTAGTCATTTAACAAGCAAAGTATTAAAGAGTGAACAAGATAGCAAATATAAAACATGTTAGTATCAAACATTAAAGTCCATATTAAGTTTACATTATACTTATTCTTACACCATTAGTGTAACCTTTTCACCTTGACATAATTAACTTAGCTAGACATAATGAAAGAAAGCAAAATAGATAAACAAAATAAGAACATAAAAGTTAACTAAGTAAAGGAAAGGAAATGAAAGGCATAAACTTAATATTAATGAAAACAAAGCATAAAAAATACAAAGAGAGAAAGGAAGAGCATGATCTTGATCTGAACACCAAGATGCCTAAATGCATGGCAAATGCCTCCTTTTATAGGCCAAAAATGGGAACTATTGATTTGATGACTAATTGATAAGTGGGTGACCAACTTTTGACTTGGTGACAATCCTTATCTTCTCTTGTCTGCCCAAAACGTCATTGATAACGTCAAAACTGGAGCCAGTTGCAAACATGAAAGTTGTGGGCAATTGTCTCAGCTTTCTTGTGTAAAACATTCAGCTCATTTGGACTTCTAGAACTCCAGATATGGCCAAAATACCGAACAGTGCTCGGGCTGGAAGACAGATTCGGGCTTCTTTGTTGTTGCTACAATTTGGACTTGATAATGGCCTTTTTAGATCTTGGGCTCCATATGAAAGTTGTAGGCCTATGTCTTACCTTTCCATCCATATAAATTGGACCTAAATCTGAGATCTGTAGCTCCAGATATGGCCCAATTACCGAACAGTGTTCCGGTTTGGATTGTACCGACATCTCTTTTCTAAGTTTGGCCATCTCTTTATCCTTGCAATTTAAGTTCTTAAAGTCATCAATCAATATTTTCATTTATGTGATAGGCCTGCATTTAAAATGAATATTTACCAGAAATTAAAGGTATCTTATATTATTAGATATATTATTATAAAACATGTTTTAGTTAAGGAGTTATTGATACTTCAAGTGCAAAATTATAATATAAAACCATAATAAAAATGCATTTTTAAGTATTAATCATATAACATATATATATATATATATCAGAATAGAAAATTAATATAGGATTATTCCAATGTTGTAATCCCTACATTTATTACCTTGTTCTACCGTATATATATAAATAGGAATGTCGGCTAAGACACAATCTAACACATTCTATTATTCTCAACTATAGCTAAAAACTTTCATGGCGTTAAACTCTAAAATCTCAAATCATTCAAGCCCCCATGGAATTAAAATAATAAATAAAATCCATGTTTATATTCATCAAACATGAAAAGAAAACGTTGTGGCCATCAATTAATTAAGGGTACGCACTTAATATTCCTACTCCATTGTTATTATCTGGCTGCTAATTATCAAAACTGCAGGAAGACTTCTTACTGAATCCTTCACTTATAAGGTAAAAATAAAGTTTATAAGTATCAATAACTCAGAAAATTAATCTAGATTGATTGTAAGGATAGTCTAACATCATATATAATCCTTGAAATATGTGATTAATTTGATACTCTAATATGATCAGTAAAACCTGGACATGTATAAACTGTTTTGGGTTACCTCACTGTCAACATCTTCTAAATCTCGACCATAATTACCATATATGACTATTAATTATTTAAATTGCATGCTCATTGAGGTTCTCATAGATCCATCTTCTTCCTCTTTTCTTTTTATTTTTCTACCATGATGTACCAAATAGAGCTGGCAGGTAGGTCTAATTGAAAAGCTAAAAGACTGATTAAACAGGAAAAAAAAAATTAACCAAAAAACTACTTGGAAAAAAAACATTCATTCAATTTGGATTTAATTTCATAAGCCTGACACCAATTAAACCAGACTAAGCTAAACCTATTCAAATTAAAATTAAGAACTCTTTTAAATTTAACATGGATAGAAATAGAAAATTTTCTTTAAAAAACTCAAACTCTAAAATTCATTCTTGTTATACGCCCCATTCCCTCTCCCCCCCTGACTCCTCCTCGATTAGTCGATCTCCTCCACCTGCTACTGATTTTTTTTCCTCTCCTAGCTAGGCAAGTCTTTATTTCTTTGTCTTTGATTCCTCTCCTCTCCCGTAACCCTGCTCATATTAGTTATCAAAAACTTAGCTTGACAAAACAAAATTACTAGTCTATCTTACGTATATTTTGTTTGACTGGAGTGGAAAACCAGTGATAGAACATAACACTTGTTATCAAATACAGTGGGGGAATGCTTTGAGGTGTGAGGGCTAAAGTTCTAGAGCTGATGAGGAAAATAGTATTTCTTTTTTGGTTTTTATGAATGCCTGCTTTGTTGATATCATACTGTAAGGTTAAACTCTGTGAATTTGTTATGGATGGATTTGATGAATTCCTAATTAAGGTGGCTTTCGTGGTTAATTTATCATGAGAAGAAAATTTTAGATAGTTGTATGAGATAACGTTATTTTAATATATTTGTTGTACATAAGTATTTTAATAAATTTAGTATACTGCGAGATGAACTTTTTAGAGAGTGGTTTGAAATAAAAATAATAAGTAGATATATTTGTTGTACATGCCTTTTCTTGTTATTGTTCATATTCATGATTTATAAATTTTTCATATTTATGTTTGTAAGTCCAACTTAATGAGATAAATTTAAATGAGATTCTCATATAAGTGTTTATAAATCCAATGTATTAATGAGATCATTTTTTGTTCATATCTCATTTTAGTTTGAGTATGTTTAAAGCAACAAGAGATGAGTAAGTCCAACAAAACAAGATAAACTTAAATGAGATTCTTACATAAATGTTTATAAATCTGATATAATAGGGTTATTTTTTGTTCATATCTTTTTTAAGTTTGAGTAAGTTTAAAGCACCAGGAAATGAATTTTTTTAAAGAGTGATATGAGTTTAAAAATGAATCGATATATTTGTTGTACATACCTTTTCTTGTTCAGATTCATTACTTATAAATTCCATATATCTATATTTGTAAGTTCAACATAACAAAATAAACTTAAATGAGATTCTTAAATAAGTATTTATAAATCTGATATAATGGGATTATTTTTTATTCATATCTCATTTAAGTTTAAGTATGTTTAAAGTGACAGGAGATGAACTTTTTTAGAGAATGGTTTGGGATAAAAATAAATTGTTATATTTGTTGTATATACCTTTTCTTGTTCAGATTCATTATTTATAAATTTCACTTATCTATAATTGTAAGTCCAACATATGAGATAAACTTAAACGATATTCTCACTTAAGTGTTTATAAATCCGATATAATAGGATTATTTTTTTTCATATCTTATTATTTATGGATGTCATTTAAGTTTGAGCAAGTTTAAAGCAACAGAAGCTAAATGTTTTTAGAGCGTGGTTTAAGATAAAAATGAATTAATAAATTTGTTGTATATACCTTTTCTTGTTTAGATTCATTATTTATAAATTCAACATATCTATGTTTGTAAGTCCAACATAATGAGATACACTTAAATAATATTCTCATATAAGTTTTTATAAATCCGATATAATAGATCATTTTTTGTTCATATTTCATTTCAGTTTGAGTATGTTTAAAGTAACAGGAGATAAGTAAGTCCAACGAAATAAGATAAACTTAAATGAGATTCTTACATAAGTGTCTATAAATCCAGGTTATTTTTTGTTCATATATCTTTTAAGTTTGAGTAAGTTTAAAGCAATAGGAGATGAACTTTCTTAAAGAGTGATATGAGTTTAAAAATGAATCAATATATTTGTTGTACATACCTTTTCTTGTTCAAATTCATTATTTATAAATTTCATATCTCTATATTTGTAAGTCCAATGTAACAAGATAAATTTACTTGATATTCTTACATAAATGTTTATAAATCTGACATGATAGGATTTTATTTTTTTCATATCTCATTATTTATGGATGTCATTTAAAGTGTGGTTTGAGATAAAAATGAATTAATATATTTGTTGTATATACCTTTTCTTGTTTAGAATCATTATTTATAAAGTCAACATATCTATATTTGTAAGTCTAATATAACGAGATAAATTTAAATGATATTCTCATATAAGTATTTATAAATCCGATATAATAGGATCATTTTTTGTTCATATTTCATTTAAGTTTGAGTAAGTTTAATGTTTAGATTTATTATTTATAAATTCTATATATATATATATATATATATATATATATATAAGTCAAACATAACGAGATAAACTTAAATGATATTCTCACATAAGTGTTTATAAATCTGATATAATAGGATCATTTTTTGTTCATATCTCATTATTAATGGATCTCATTTAAGTTTGAGTAAATTTAAAGCAATGAGAGATGAACGTTTTTAGAGAGTTTGAGATAAAATGAATTGATATATTTGTTGTGCATGTCTTTTCTTATTCAAATTTATTATTTATAAATTCAGAATATTTATGTTTGTAAGTCCAACATAACGAGATAAACTTAAATGATATTATCATATAAGTGTTTATAAATTAGATATAATAGAATTATTTTTGTTCATATCGCATTTAAGTCTAAGTAAGTTTAAAACAGGGGAGATGAACTTTTTTAGAGAGTGTTTGAGATAAAAATGAATTGATATATTTGTTGTACATGCCTTTTTTTATTCATATTCATTATTTATAAATTTCTCATATTTATGTCTGTAAGTCCAAGGTAATGAGATAAACCTGAATGAGATTCTTATATAAATTTTTATAAATATAATATAATGGGATAATTTTTTGTTCATATTTTATTATTCATGGATCTCATTTAAGTTTGAGGAAGTCTAATGCAAGGGAGGGAGATAATGATTTTGAAGAGTAGTTTGAGATCAAATGAATTGATATATTTGTTATACATACGTTTTCTTGTTTAAATTTATTATTTACAAATTTTGCATGTATATAAATTTGTAATTCCAATGTCACATCATCAACTTCTCTTTAGATTTTATTATCTATGATTCCATTCAAGTGTTTGTAATTAAGCTTGATGTAAAGGGAGATGAAAGAATTTAAGACAATGGTATATGATAACTTTAAATTTATATATTCGCTGCACATAAAATTTGTTTTAAATCTCATTATTTATGAATCCCATACAAATGTCTGTAGGAATGATATTAATGGACAGTCTTTTATTTAGATTTTATATAGATATTTTATAACGGAATTGTCTTTTGTTTAAATTTATAATTTATAGATTCCATGCAAGATTTTTAAAAAAGTTTGATGTAAATATAGAGAAGAAAAATTAGAGGGCACTATGAGATATCTTTAAATTATTTAGATTTTATTATTTTAGAATGTGAAGTTTGATGTAAAATAATATGAAAAGGTTATATAGGTGCATGGTATTTTTTGTTGTTAGGGCTATGCATTCTGCTTCTATTCATTTGTGTTATTTTGTTTGCTTGTAATATTGAAAAAGTATAGATAATCTCTTAAGTTTGCAGGACAAACAAGTCGTAAGTAAAACATAAGTGAATCGATAAGGAAAAAACTGAGTTTAATAAGACTAAATTGTCGTACAAAATCTATTTTTGAAATGAAAAATTAACTCGTAGCATTCTTGTAAGTATAATATAATGAGTTTGTTATTTATTCAGATTTTATTATTTATATATTTCTATGCAAGCTTTTGTAAGCTTCACGTGAAGGGAAATAAAAAATTTAGACAATCAAATAAAATATCTTTAAATTAATATATTAATTTTACATATATTTTTTTTTCATAGTTTATTACTGGGGAATCTCATTCAGATTTTATTATTTAAGGATCTCATAAAAGTTTTTGTAAGTTTGATGGAAGAGGAGATCAAGATTTTCTTACAATATTGATATGAGATAACTTCAAATTAATGTATTAGTTGTGTGTGTGTGTGTTGCTTATGTTTCTTTATTTATGAATTCTATATAATTAAGTTTCTATAAGTCTTATATAATGAAATCGTATTTTGTTCAAATTTTATTATTCATGTATCTCATTTATGTTTATGAGTTTATTGTAATTAACAAGATCATGAATATGAAGATCTTAATTAAAGATATATCTTCGGACAACACCAGAATTTTCTCTGTTGTAAAACCGATTAATTTGGTTCCTATTAGTATCAATTTTCAAAATCTTATAAGAGATTTTTAAATTAATTAATTCTTAAAATTATGCCCCTCGAAGAAAGGTGTAGTTTTAGATAGTCGTATGAGAAGATTTTCCAAAATTAATATCTTCATTGTTAGACCTTAAAATTTTGTATTGATCCCTTATAAATGCTTTTGAAAAAAATATATAAATCAAATGAATTAATACCTTCTAGTTTTCATGACTTTTTCATTATATTTGTGTTCATTGCATTATATTTAGACCATATATGACTATTAATTAATTAATTTGCCTACTCATTGATCCTTCTTCTTCCTTTTTCCCCCTCGCTCTCTCTCTTTCTCTCTCTCTCTGTTTTTTTTTTTTATCATGATGTAACAGAGATAACAGGCAGGACAATTGCCAGAGTACTGATCCTACAAATCAGTAAACGAGGTTCATTAATTTGGACATATATATATATATACATACACACACCAATTTCCTTCTCTCTCAATGTTTTTCTAGTTACTGAGTTGTAGAACAGTGCTGTTTGTCTGTTGCCCTTGATCAATTATTTTTTTGTGTTTTCACATTTTATATAATTAGATCCTATAAGTCTGCATAATCAGTTTGGCTAAAAATAAAATAATTAGGCCTTAAAAAATTTATATTATATCTGGTGAGAAATCATTTGTTTCAAATGGGAAAATGCAGTGCTAAATCTTGCTAAATTTGTCTGATCTTGTTGACCACTTATTGGATATTTTCTCTCCTTAATTACTGCATAATCATAAATAAAAAAGAAGAAGAAGAAATTTGCCTGACCTTTCTGCCATTTATGTTCGTGCTCCCTGCTTCAGAATATGTAGAGTGATAATATTGTTGTAAAAAAATGTTTTGATTATATATTTCATCATGTCAACCAATCATAATATTTGATTCAAGAATTGAAAATGGATGCCACGATATATAATATCTGAAATTAAATCAGATCTGACAGATAGAAACATGCAATCGAAATACCATGAACATATTATAATTCATGTAGATTTGGTAAACAAGAAATTTATTCATAAGTAAAATACTGTAATGAACTGTGTCCAAACAATAGCTAAAAAGGCTCAGGAAATTAAAGACAATTCATAATTAAGCAAGCAAATTAATTAACCATTTCAAGGGAAAAATGAATTGGTCCACAGTCCATTCTGGTTGTTATCCCCGGAAGGCAGCACCATGTCTTCCCCACCAAACCCCATATGCTCTTGAGGGGTCATCAAGTCCATGAACCATTGCTGTCTCTGCATGGCACCCACATTAACCTCAAAATCATTAGTAACCATCTGAGATGACTCCGGCGCTTGCTCTCTAGCACTGCTAGGTCCAGCCCCGGTGGCTGCAGCTGCTTCCAATTGAGAGGTATGGCTAGTGCCACTGCCACTCCCATTGTTTTGGGGCCTGTTGATGT
>NW_011499862.1:2080703-2092511 GCF_000495115.2 Populus euphratica
GTGGCCCCCCCCCCTGCCACTCCCATTGTTTAGGGTCATGTTGATGTCCTTCAAGCTGTGGTCAATCACCCATCCAAGGTCATTCAAGTCCATCATATGCAGGTTACCCAAGCTAATATTTCCACTCAAGCATTGGAACATAGCATGGGTGACCTCCTTCTCACGGTTGTCCTTCCGCTGTTTCTTGATTTGATCACAAGATTTGGTGATCCTTTGTCTCAAGAAACTCTCTTGATTCACCATTTTCTTACCTTGCTCGATTTCTGGCATGCTTTTGAACTTAGTCACCACTCTTTGGACCCCTAGAGGAGAGGGCCAAACCTCAGGTTGAGAGTCATAAGGGCTATAAACGATAGCACAAGCATCAACACCACAAAGGGTGCTTAACTCGCTCACCTTCTTCATTAGGCCCTTCTTCCTTTTCTTGAAGGTGGCTTTCCTTGCAGAATCATTACAGATATATGCAAGCTTCACCTTCTTTCTAGTCATGGCTAGGTTGGGGGGCAAGATTCTTGGTTTGGGTATATCTTTCCTCAAACACTACCCTCTATATATAGGTTGGAGAGAGGCTCATGCGTAACCCCACAGCAAGATTACGGTGCATTTTCTCAATTCCTTCGCTGGACATTTTGATTTATTTGGCAAGTGCTGTCAAGCTTGCATACCCATATTGGCATTAAGAATATATTTTTAGATACACAAATAATTTAAAAAATCTGAGGCATGGTAGAGAGTTGGTAGGAGTGTACGTATCATGGGCAATGCCTTATCTGTGATTAATGGGTAAAATCTATGAATTATGCTGTTTTCTTTTTTATTTGCTTATCTGTTTCCTTATTCAGACATTTAAGTGTTGTAAAAGCCGTGTGCTATTTTTACTAATTATGGTTGCATATTCTTGTATTGTAGCCCCGGTGATATAAGTCCTAATGTATATCCAAGGTTCATCATCTTACAATTATAATTAATTAATATTTATGGGTAAATAACCATAATCTTACAAGTGATTATTTTATGCATGTAGTTTTTTTTTTTTTTTGTTTTTTCTCCATAATACTATAAATATATTGGGTATTTGATTTAAATCAACCCATCAATCCTACTGAGAAATGGGCACGCACAGCCATCATTTAATATGCCAATACATCCCATGAAAAGATAAGATTTACTCTATACCAATAAAAGGAAATCAAGTAAATTCTAGATATTGCTTTGCATGGTGATGATGTATATGACCAAAAAAAGGGTATTCAGTATACCACAGATAAGCACAAAGTTTATCCTTCTATCTGTTATCCGAATACTGTTCCCCTATCCTTGCATAAGCAATATATAGATTGACAAGATTATTAATTAATTATTCCAATGTATATTAATATATACGTGTTAGGTTCTCGTTTGGCATTTAAATTCAAGCTAATATACTCGAAAGCACCTTCAATGTATATATATATAAAAAAAAAACTTTATGAAAAGCTGTTTATTTATTCATTATTTTTTAAAATATAAACTCACTTTAAATTCTTTTACACAATCATCAAATTTAATTATAGTAATTTTTTTAAATATATTATAATAAAATACTGACAATATTAACGAAATTCTTAATCAAGCCTAATTAAAAAGTGTTCCTGCAAAAGAAAAATCTAGACTCTAGTGTGATATAATTTTAATTTCAAAAAAATATTTTTGCTATGTTTTTTTTTTAGATTTCATTATTATGATTCCATATAAATATTTGTAAGTATGATGTAGTGGAATAGATTTCTTGTTCAAATATCATTATTTATGGATATCATATAAGTGTTTGTAACTTTGATAGATAAAGAGAATAGAATTTTAAATAATTATATGAGATAATTTTCATTTAATATATCCGTTGTACAATTTACATGTTTTTTTAGATTTTTTATTTATGAATTCTATTTAAGAGTTTATAAATCCGATATAATAGAATTATTTTTGTTTATTTATGGATCTTATTTAAGTTTTAGTAAGTTTGATATATCAGAAGATGAATATTTTAATGAGCGGTTTGAGATAACTATAAATTAATATGTGTTTTTGTTCATATTCATTAATTAGTAGCTCTTTGACTTGGGTTGTGTTCTCGTTCTCGATCAAATCTTTTTTTTCTAAGTGTAATAAATATAAAGATGCTAAGAAACCTAAAATATGATGCATACTAGATGATACATTTTTCAAATACTAAGATTATAACATGTAGGATGATATTAAAAGAAAATTAAGATGATAATATATTGGATTGATTTAGACCAATCCGCAACTCAAGTTATAAAATCATGATAACATTATAAAACATGAATTTATATAAATTAGGTAGCCCAAATATTTCATTCAATCAAATATTAACGAATAAAAATTAAAAAAAATCCAATTTGAAAAAATAAATTGAGTAAACCTAGAAAGAAAAAAAAAAGGTCAAACATGTGATCTAAATCATGAAAACAGGATCCTCCCATATAAAATAAATAAAAACATATACAAAGACAATTTCCTAACCAACTCATTGTCAAAGTATAAAATTATAAAAAAATTATAAAAACATAAATAAATCAAATAAGTTCGAATAAATCAAATAAGTCCGGATTAACGTATCAAATCCTCAGCTTGCATTATAAAACCGAGATAACTTCATTAAAAAAGCTACACTTTAAAAACCAAGTTAAATAAAAAAAATATTTATCCACCATAATTTACACATACAACCCTTCACTTGCATCTCTAGTTTTTTGCAATTCTCAAGTCACTAGAAAAGCAATGCTAGGATTTATAATTCTAAAATTTCATTTATCAAATTTTTTTATTCAAAACACCGATAAAACAACCATCTCTTAATAATCTAAAAACAACTAAAATATCAATCCAAAAAAAAAAAGCTAGAAACCTAAAAAAAATTAACATTAGGATTAGGCAATTCCAAAAGAAATAACACTAAAATCAATTTTTTTATGATTAAAATTAGTGTCAACTAAAAATCTCTCTTCACTAATTAGACTAGGTTATCTTTTCTCTTTCTAACTAGGGTTTGAAAAATAAGAGAAATGAAGCATTGTACTAAAATAGAATTTCATGAAATTTTAGAGACTGGAAAGATGTCATGGGATAGTGGAAGAACAAAAAAAATAAAAATTAGAAACATTAAAACCATTATCTATTTTACTTGTTTTTTTCACTTTAATCCCATGTCTTTCAATTTTATCCTTCCGTAACAATGTAACTTAAATTGGCTTTACATTTTACATTTTATCATATAGGGAAAAACTAAAAAAAAAATAAAAAAAAAGTTATAAAAAAAAAAACACATTGCATGGTGAATTCAGAATATATTTCTACAATGAAGGTGCTACATGAAAAACACCACACAACTTAGTGTTTTCTATAATAATAATTTGTTTATTTCATATATATGTTTGCAAGTCTACTTAGGTCCTGTTTATTTGATGAAAAGTAGTTTTTTAGAAGTTATCTTTTAAATTTTTATGTGTTTATTTACTATCAAAAAAAATTGACCAATGAAAAATATTTTCTAGTTAGAAAAAAATTTAGATTGATTTTCAAGATAATGTTTTTCTTTTATTTTTCATATAAAATATCTTCTAAAAATTGTAAAAATATAAAAAAATATCTTGTTATTTGTTGATTATATCAAATTTGATCCCCAATCTTTTAATTTCTATATATTTTGTTTTCAATTATTTTTAAATTTTTAAATTTCTCCCCTTAGAATTTAATTTTTTATATTTGGTCCTCATTCTTTTTATTTTTATTTTTTTCTCTTATCTTTTTTTTAATTGAAATTTTTTATTTATTGGATTTGGTTCCTATTATTTTTATTGCTATTTATTTTATTTGAAATAAATTATAAAATTAATTTTTTTTAATTTCATCCTATTTTAACTTTTTTATTCGTTATATTTGATTTTTTTTTAATTATTATTTATTTTATTTAAAATAATTTATAAATGCGTGTCTACAGTAAAAATACTACATGAAAAACACTACTAAGCTTAGTGATTTCTATAATTATATATATATATTCGAAAGTCCACTTAATGTAATGAAATTATTTTTCCTTTAGATTTTATTATTTTTTAAGTTTGATGCAAAGAGAGATGATCAATTTTAGACAACAGTATAAAATAACTTTAAATTTATATATTCATTGTACATAATTTGTTTTTTCTTTTTCAAATTTCATTATTTATGGGTCCTATGCCAGTTTTTGTAATTTTTACGTAAAGGGAGATAAAAAATTTAGACAATGATATGAGATATATTTAAATTAATATATTCATTGTTTTTGTTTTTTGTTTATATAAGTATTTCATTCAGATTTTATTATTTAAGGATCTCGTTAAAGTTTTTGTAAGTTTGATGCAAAAGAAGAAAGATTTTTATGTAGTGATATGGGATAACTATAAATTAATTTATTAGTTGTAGATACATTTTTATTTAGATTTTATTATTTATGAATTCTATATATGTTTTTGTAAATCCGATGTAATGGAATTGTGTTTTTATCAAAATTAATTATTTTGGATCTTATTAAATTAAGATAATGAGATGTTCCGACAATGGTTAAAATTAATTTGGTTCCTATTATTATGAATTTTATAAAAACTATTAAATTAATCCTTAAAATATGTCTCCTCGAAAAAATTAAAGGTATAATTTTAGATTGCGGTATGAGAAAATTTTCCAAAATTAATTTCTTCATTGTTAGACCTCAAGATTTTGCATTTATGGATTCCTTATAAAAGCTTGTTTCTATATATATATAGATCAAATAAACCATTTGCGTGGGTTTTTTTTAATGATTTCAATATTTTTTAATTTAAATGTATTTTATTTTCAAGCTTAAAAAACTTGAAAAGAAAAATCTTACTTCGTGTACATAATTTCTAGGAAATGGATAACATGAAAAATTATAAATAAATGAGAAATGACCTCACCACGCTATGATTTGTGAATTTATTTGTCAATATATAGTAAGAAGATTCTAACGTCATGTGTGTGTGTATGATCATTTTCACTACAACATAAAATAAAGAAATATTAAAATGGATCCTAATCAAATTATATTCAACAATATTAAAAATCAGTTAATGCATTACATGAGAAAATTATCAATAAACCTAAATACAATGGATGAAGGAATTAATTGGAAAAAAAAAAAAAAAAAAAAAACAACAACTAAACCTCCAAGGCAACTAAGAGTTGAATCTCTCAATTGTGGCAGCAACTTAACTTTTGTTCCTGGAAGTTAGTCCCTCTATTTTTTTTTAAATTATGCGTTAGTCTCCCGATTAAAGTTGACTATGAATTTTGTTTTAAAAAAATTGAAATTACTCTTTTAATTTAGCCTCCAGATAGGGGATTTTTAGGGGGGGAAATAGTTTAAATTTGATGAAAAACAAAAAAAAATAAAAGACCTAAGTCGCATTTACAAGACAATCTTAGTTGTAATAATTGTAAAATCTATATAACCTTATTACAAAAATATAAATGAGTAAATTATAATTTGGTCCCTGTGTTTTTTATGATTTTATAGGTTAGTCCCTTTATTCTTGAAAATCATAAGTTAGTCTCCTAATCAACGTAAGCTGTTATTTTTATTTTATTTTTTTGAAAATTTTGTATTATCCTTTTTCAATAAACACTTAATTCTGTCTGTGCTAGATAAGAAATTGAAAATCTTAATTATAAATGAAGGATATTTTAATCATGGTAAAAAAAACTAATAAAAATACCAAATTACAATCAAATATGAGAATATAGGGACTCAATATTAAATTAGAAGAAAAAAAACAGAGATTAACTAAATATTTCATTAAAAAAATTGTAATTAAATAATAATTTTTCCTTTAAAATCAATTGCAATTAATATTCTCAAAAAAATGACATTGCAATAAATTTAAATTTTACATGTACATCTTAGATATCCTAAATATTGACTCTTGAAAACTTAAATATGTGACTCTTTAAAAGAGACAGAAAGCCCACATAATTATTATAACCCATAAACCCAATTGTTTGAGATTAAAGAAACACAAGCAGGCCACAAGTAAGGTGCAAAAAATCATCAAAAACTCAAAACGCTTTTTTTGCCAATGATTCACAAGTTATTGTTTATCATCGTATTTTTCTTTTCTTCCATTCTAGGGGCATTGCTTTCCCTAGTCTTTAGTATTTCATATTGGATATGTAGTAGATTAATTTCCATGAATCTTATTTATTTTAATCTTTCTTTTCCTTTTTCCTATAAAATTTTATATAAAAAAAATTAGGGGCCTTTTGGCCTCTAACTTTTATCATTGCTCTTGAAGTTTTCTATATTATAAAATCAATGATTTTTTTAGTAAGGAATTGTAAGAAATGAAAGAATAAATTTTAAATTCTAAAAATAAAAATGTTTGTTATTTTTTTATATAGTAAATACTCTGAGAATTAAAATATGAATAATTAAATGAGAAAAATCATTAACTTTTTACTTGAGTGGTTCATGGGGCATTTATAATTTCTTAATCTTGTTGTTTTAATGAAGTGGAGTGACTAGAGAATCATTTTGTCCTAATATAATTAATGAGGATAAATATGTATTACAGAACATTAATGAAAGAAAAATATCACATATATAATATTAATAAGAAACAAATATCACTTACACGTCAATTAATAAGATGAAAATATAGTAGGTTATTGGAAAAGTTTTTATGTAACTATAGATGCAAGGAATCAAATATCCTTGACATGAAAATTTCATGTTGAAAGTATTAAGAATAAATAAACAAAGTTTTAGCCCTAACATATGCTTATAACAACCTCCAGACTAATTAGGCTTGGCATGCACCTAAGCCCAAGAATAGTACATTTAGCAACTCGTTAGACCCGTATCTATTTAAACACAGCATATGGATTATCCAAGGATGTTAGGTCTAAAAACTCATCAGACTATATTCACTTGGACTTGACTCATAGCTAACTTAAAAATGTCAGGTCAGACAACTCATCAATCTCATGTTTGTTTAGGCTCATCATGTAATTGAACTCAAATATGTTGGGCCTAAAAGTGAGCAAATATATGTCATATGAGCTTGATATTCTACCAAGTCTAGAGATATTGGGTATGGATGCAAGCCTCATCCACGTGTCAATGGATTACCACTATATTATTTGATCCTTTTAGATAAAGAATTAGGCTATTTCAAAAAATACAAAAAAAAAATATTAGTTCTTCAAATAGTGATAACGATTGCAATTAATTGAAAAAATTTATCATCTTATGTATTAGTAAGTGTATATAAAGTAGAGAGAGCTAGAGGATTATAAAAAAAAAATAAGACTTTTTATCCTTTTAAACAACAAAAATTAAAATAAACTAAAAAAAAAGTGAACAACTATGCAATATGTAATGGAAAATTGGAATATTAAGAAGAAGAAAAGATGCAAGAATTATAATCCATGATCATCCTAATTAATCACTCATTACAGCTTATCATAGACATCATAACACAAAGCTCAAATAGTATAATTTTCAATTTCTCAATATCTTCTAAGATACATTATTTAGGTAATGAGAGAGTTTGAATTGTCGATTAATATTAAGAAAATAAAATGAAAAAAAATAAATTGTGAAGGAAGAAGGAAAATAAAAAATTATAGAGAAAGACTTTTAGTCCAAATAGACTAAATTTAGTCTAAATTGGTTCAAATCAACCCCTCTAACTATGACTAATTGTAGGTAATTGGAGAATTATTATCCATCAGGATGATGGGTTAAAATCACCTTCATCTAAAAGTAAATTAAAGGGTTAATTTTTATTTAATTTAAAATATATAAAGGTAATGAAGTCATTAAAATTTAAAACTAGATCTAGATTTTCATAGTTGTATTATAGGTTGGTGACTAACCTGCAAAATAAGTTTTTGACAAAATAAAAAACCTTCTAGTACTTAAGTTGGTAAATGTAGAAGAGATGAAATATATGTGTGAAAAGAGGATGTGTGGTAATGAAAATAATGTTATATATGGAACAAGAGAGTAATTGAATTAAATGAGTTTGTTTGATCTTTTTACCTAGTGACATGTGGTATTTATGAATACCTCAAGTTAGAGAAAAATGATGATAAAATTTGAGTTATTGACTGATATTTCACGCTTGTTGTTGTGGGATTGAGGTTAGTATTTGAGAGTAAGTCATTGGCCAAAAAATGGTTAAACTATGAGAGTCGGTGCAAAGTTAGATTTATAGATAGTTATTGATAAAAAAAATATGAACAAGCTAAGAAAATTAGTGTTGCATCAACTTGGGGATAGTCATTCATGGAAAAGTTGGTCTGAGACAACTTAAAAGAGATAGTTATCGGTGAGAGAAGACTTATTTGGAGTGAAATTTGACTCCATTATTATGTTTAAATAGATTCATAAATCATTTATTAGGTTATGGTGATTTTACAGTCTCTTTATCTTTGTGGCTTGGTTTTCTTTATACTTGAATTTTATGTTTTTTTCTCATATCTTGCCTAAAGCAAATCAGATGACTAATGGCTGCAAAGTAAATGTCTCTAGAAATTATGATTTTAGAGCATTGCTTTGATCTTTTCATGATGTTTTTCTATTGAAAATAATTGATCCAATGATACATCTAGTGAAAGTTATTATTACTATTTTAATAATGCAATCAATAAGGAGTCCCTAGAATTGAAGAAGCAAATACATGTTTTTCTTATTATGTTTTATTAGTATTCTTGAGTTTTTATGGTTATATACAAGTTTAGTTTTGTGGTATTTTGAAATAAATGAGTAGAAAAATGCAATAAAACCCTTGAAGGCTAATAAGTGGGTATAAATAAATAAGGGATATTATGGTAATTGAATAAATATAATAAATAAAAATAAAGAGAGAGAGAGAGATCTGAAATTAAGAGTGAAAAACTTATGGAAGAAAAGAAAAAAAAAGAGAAAAGAGGAAAAGATAAGGGAAATAGAAAGGAGTTGGAGAAAATAAGTTTAAATATAAAATTTAGGTTTTGAAATGTATAAATATGTGTTCTTTTATCTTTAAATTTTTGTTTTGTTGAATGTTAGGGTTTTGAAGAGTATATTTTGCGTTTGTTGATGAATTGATTTGAATGTTATGGGTAATAAATTGTTTAGTTAATTTTGAAAGATTGTAAGTAAAAATGATGATTTTGAGTTAGAAATCTAAAGATAACAGTAGGTAATATGTGAAAATTCTGTGTTTCAGGTTGAAGATGATGAAATTTAGGGTTTGTTGCCTCAATTTATAAAAATTACAGTTTAGTCCTCAAAATTTGAAAAATTACAGATTGGTCCCCGAAGCATAATATGATATTCTAGACAGAATAAAAAGTGAATTATGGGCAGAATTCCAATATAGTTATAAATTTTTAACACTTTCAATTTGGTCGTCCCATTTAATAAAAATTACAATTTGACCCTAAAATTTGAAAACATTCTAGAATGGTCCCTGAAGCATAATTAGAGATTCTAGACAGAACTAAGGATAAATTATGGATATAATTACACTATAGTCATGAATGTATAATATTTTTAGTTTGGTCCTCCAATTTGATAAAGTTACATTTTGGCTCTTAAAAATATGATAAATTTCATATTAGTCCCTAGCTGTAATATTAGCTTTTTCAAATCGGTTTGATGAATAATTAAGAGTTATTTATTACATTACTATTAAGTCTTATTATTTTTTTTATTATGGATTAGATTTCAGGAAAACCGTTTAATTTTGGATTCTTAAAAAAAATTACTAGTTTAGTTTAAAAACATATAAGGTTATGAAATAAACCCTTAGTTAAGTATATTAAATAGATTGTATGTTTTTTTCAAGTCGTTTTTGAATATGTCTCTTTTGTATTTAAATAATCCTAATATTCTATCGGCGGGATATCAGTAAGATTTCATTTGGTATCTGCTTTTGAGTGTTGTTTGCTTTCGAGTCAAATGAGTGAATAATTTTTCATATGCATGAGAAATATTATAAATATTTTATTTGTTAATATGAATTGAATCATACTTTTTAATAATATATATGTTGATTATTATTCTTGTTACGATAAAGCACGATTAGTTGTTAAATCTAAATTCTTGATATGAACCAATATATATTTTGAATTAACTTCTGAATTGATAGCTCCTCATTTGATTCATATCATGAGTGAAGTCTTGAGATATGAATATGTCTGTTTGATTATGATTATGATTATGAACCTATGGTATGTTAGTCAGAATATCTATGGTAACAGGGTAGTGTTAATTTTTATGCACATCGTATATGAATTCTAGTTGGTTGAGGGAGTCGCCAACTATATGGATTGATCATCCCACAGTGCAGAGCCTCATGCTCATTGCAATTTAATTTTCTGACGAGCTTTATCTTATGATATTCTTTTTATGGTCTATTTGAAAAATCTTCCTATAAGAATCTAGAGCAATGATTGTATATATACTCCTCATTGTTGTATTACCCCATATTCTGACGAGCTTTATCTTATGATATTCTTTTTATGGTCTATTTGAAAAATCTTCCTATAAGAATCTAGAGCAATGATTGTATATATACTCCTCATTGTTGTATTACCCCATATGTGTATATTAAACATTATCTACTCACTGAGTTGTTAAACTCACCCTCTTATTATTTATCTTTTCCAGACTTATAACTTGTTAGCATGTTATTTTTGTTGAACCTTTAGAACCTACTCTTTTTATTGTAATTAGAAATTTTTTATGCCTAATTAGTGCTTCAAAACTATAAATTTGCATTAAATCTTATATCAAGACAATCGAATTATATTATGAAGTTAATTTTGTTATTATTAATATTGCATTGAACTTTAATTAAGTTATTTAATAGATAAATTTCTATATAAATTTAGATTCACAAAGATAAAGAACCTTGAAAAAAAACTTTATTTATTTACCGGCCATGAATATGAGAATCGATTCATGATAAGTTTGGTTTTTTTATTTTTATTTTTATATCCTTGTCCTTAAGATTTTTTTGGCTTTTTATACGTCTTATCTAGGTGTTCTCATGCATTGTTATGTTTATCACATTAAAAAATATTAGCCATTATAGACTAGGATAGAAGTCAATATTAGTATGGTATTGGTCTGAGATAGTTCATTGGCAAGAAAATGTGGTCATTAAAGGCTAGGTACAGGGTTTAGTTGGGCTAAGATTGGATTGACCTTTTCTCCCCTTTTCCTTCTCTTCTCCACCTTTGGTTTGGTTTAGGATAAGAGTCGGCTAAACCAAGGTCGCAGATGGTTTTATTGGTCTAGCTTGGAAGGAAAGAGCTCAGTTGTGCTTGGCTCAGAGAGGGTTCGGTTGGGCTACCCATTTCTTCTACTCCTTCCCTCTTTTCTCTCCCTCTCTTCTTGCCTTCGCGAGCAGCCTCGTGAGGGCGGCCCCATTGTCTTTGGACATATATTTTATTTTCTTTGCACCATCTAGAGGGATTGATCATTTGACCATTATAAGAAGAAGTACAGGGGCCTTGTTAGATTTTTAAATTGTCATAATTAGCTGTTCAAAATGGACGTTGAATGGTGGATAGACTCGACATCATTGTTGTTGTTTTTAATTACTGAAAGAACATAAGGTCGCGTAGACATGTTTTGAAAAGGAGGAATTCATTGAGATTCAATTTTCCAGCTTTAATAATTTAAATTACTTGGAAGGAAAAGGACATACCGAATTGTTGAAAGACGAGGGGTATTGGGGTGGGGGGGGGGGGGGG
>NW_011499862.1:2093071-2106600 GCF_000495115.2 Populus euphratica
GGCGCCCTATGAATCTTGAATACGAATTGATAAATGAATTATATTCCTAATTACTTTTCATGGCTTCCTGTCGGCAAGGTTGTCCCGCGTTAACGTTCTGTTCTTTAATGCGTCTTTATTTTATTTTATTTTGTTAAGAAAATTGAAACCAGGATTTCTTATAAGAAGGGAAAATACTTGTATCAGTTTAAGTTATAAAACATTAGCTTTTTAATATTTAAAATGTTATGAATAACTGTAGGCGCGCAGTTTAAAGTTCAAAAATCAAACTCTTAGGATTAGTTGGTCAAACATTATATATATATATATATATATATATATATATATATATATATATATATATATATATATATATATATATATATATGTGATTTGCATATTAAAATTGAGATATTGAGTAATGTTTTAATATAAGATGAAGAGAGGATGAAATAGAAAATCTAGAGAGTAGTTGTCTGTTTGTTTGTGTATCGTTTATTCTAATATTTGATCTACAAAACACCTGGCAAAAAGCAACGATCTTTTGTAACAAGGCTGGCTAAAGATTTCTTGTAAGAAGAATTCGGAGACTATATATATCGTAAGGCAATATTTTGCTGGTGTCGGTGTAAAATCAAGAGATGGATTAACTTGAGGGTTTCCGTGCGTCATGTGTCTAGCTATCTCAGTACTATTCAATGATAGCGAAGCCGGGAAGACCGACATCCTGTTAATTTCTCAGTAGCTAGTGTGCGCTTCTTGGATATTCAACGTTCACAAGGGACCAAAAAACAAAAGAATAACGTTATAAGATTTCCCATTCCTGATTCAACCAGGTTAATTTCCGCCTCGAGTTTTGACCGCCTTATTCATCCCTGGTTGAACTGACAAATGGCAAGAGCCTCGACCTTCTAGATGAGAAACACTTCTGTGATGAGCTCATCATCGATCATGGCTAAATGTAACCGTAGTTGGGTTGTGGTGGGGCTGCCTGAGCTGGCTTGGGAGGGGATAGCTTCATGGCTAGGACAAATTAATTGGTCTCTGTCAACAGCGAGCAATTAATCGTCTTCTTGCAAGTAGCACGAGCTGCTGCAGGGGATGTTTCTTGGGATGAGATTCAAGATGATGCATCTTCCTTGCTTGTTTTGTCCTTTCTGTTTTGTTCTAGCCAGCTGCCACTACGCGCGTTCTTTTTTTTTTTTTTCTAGCCCCCTGCCACTACGCGCGTTCTTATCGGATAGGAGGCTGTATTTATGGTTAATTAGGTTTGGGAATACAAGTTTCTGAGACAACATATAAATTATAGTTAATTTTTCCTCCTAATCCATGTTTTATAATTGTTTAGGATAAAATATGATTTTAATTTTCCTTCTATTAGTTAATTTTAACACCCATGAACGTAATCATATCTTAATGATTAATTAAGAGCTGGTTCATATATGTGTGTGTCTGTGTAAACCAGCACTAATTGAAGGAAAATCAGAGGAACGGTCACCAAATAGTCAAAGATTGACAATCCCATTAACTAATTAAAACAAATTCGGATGTCCACAGCAAAGACAGAGAGATTAAGAACGAAAGAGACTTGCTAATTAACCAGGCCATGCATGCATGATAAGGCACTCAGCAATATTAAGGGCTGCTAACCTCATTTAATTACAAAATATCAATTAATACATTAAAAAGAAAAACAATTATGAAAAGGGAGTGTATATAATCATCCGCCTCCACACAAAATCAGGAGCTCTTCATTGAATCAGACGGCCAGGAACTCTTTTATTGGATCAAACGGTACTGTGTCTCTCCACCTGCTGTTCTTTAAAAGACAACAAATATGTTAAAAAATGAAGGGACCCCATGGATTAAATATTATATATACAAATCGTCTTCTAAGTTAATACATGTTTAATTTCCTCATAAAAGAGAGAGCAACTTTCACAGCGCAGTATCAGTGTTTTTTTTACTTAATTTCAAGAACACAGTTTCAAACTTATATAGAGAGTGGAAATAAAAGGGAGAGGAACTAATAAAGGAGGCGGATGAGAGAGCTTACAACAAGAGATCATGAAGAAGAGGGTGATATCGATCACTTGGTAATGATATAGACGGCATAAATGATTCCAGGGATGTAACCTAAAATGGTAAGCAGCAAGCAGATCCAAAACTCCGCCTGACATATTTACAAAAACAAAGGATTGAGATACACAGACGCTAGCTAGGAATCGATCGATCGAGAAACAAATGATCAGTTCTGCTAATTGCTTACCCCGCAACCAAACTTGAGGAAGACACCGAGAGGAGGCAAGATGATGGCCAGCAAGATGTCTATGAAGTTAGTACTTGACATCTTCTTGATCGATTGACTGATTAACTGCTAATTAATTCTCTTTAACAGGCTAGATACTTGCTCTTCAGGATCAGCTGCTTCCTTCTCTGTTCGTGTAGTAATTCTCTCGAGGGCTGTTGCTCCTGCTTATATAATAGAACCAAAGCCACCTCCCCCACAATATTAACTCCCACGTCTACACACGTACTCCTTACGTCTAGACATCCACTTTTTCTAAGACTTTTTTTATTTTATTTTATTTTTTCATGTACGTCGAGGCAAAGAAAATAGATAAAGGTAAAAATAAAAAACAGATTTATTTTATATTTGAATATTTATCTCTTGTTCTTTGAAGAAGAAGTTTTCTTTATATCTGTTTATATATATATATATATAGACACATATAATGGTAGCCAAACATGCATAACCCAACATTTGTAACATGACTATGATATCTTGTTTTTTGCTTCACCGATATTTTGGGATTGATTTATCTCTTATTCTTTTAATTTTATTTTTTATTTTATCTAAGAAAGTAAATTCAGAGGGCCGCTCCCAGGTTGACATGTCGTTGACATCAAAACAGACGTAACCTACATAGAGCAGTCGCAGGCCCGCGGGTGACGGCTATCTTGGTCACCCCAGACGACTTATTATTTTTTGTTTGGTACTGAATTTTAATTTTTTTAATTTTAAGAAGAAATTATCTTAAATTTTAATGTACTCATGTCAATTATAAATTTTAACAAAAAAAAAAAGGATATTTTTTAATGTATTTCTAAGAAGAAATAAATTAAAAAATAATCCTATCCCGCCCTCAAAATCCAAAATCTATATTTGTCCATTGCAGGCCAACATTATCAAATTTGCTTCTGCAAGGAGTTTCATGTCGACAATCCCAAATTAATTCACCCCCTTGCCTCTGTGGTGCTGTCATACATCAACCGACATCTATTTAACCTCATGCATCGTCTTGTCTCTTACAAAGAAAATGACAACATAGTATAAATACATCATCACTCCTCTTATCTTGAAAAATAATGAAATCACAAAGAAAATCTTTTGCGATTCTCAAAATGGCCATTTAGTTTATTAAAAAAAAGGCCCCGCTATCATACCTTATTGCTGAAAAAATCGAAATCACCGATTAGTACCAATCTAGCTAAGAACAAGCAGCAGGTCGTTATTTAAGAGGGAAAGAACCCCCCCCGACACGCAACTACAGGGTTAAAGACATCAAATCTAGACTTGTAAATAAGATTATCTAAGACCGCGTACGAATAAAAAATAAAATTAAAAAGGAGTGGTGGTCCGTGAAGATATATCATCAACGAATGCTGGACAGCTGGCTCCCAGGTCCAGACTTTAAAGATACTTTTAGGGACAGAAAAGAAGGGGGAGGTGAGGAGGACAACCATGTGCCAATATTATTTAAAAACATTAATATTCTAAATTTATGTCGCCATGAATCCAATCCCCAATGCTTTAAAGGCTCTTGCTTTATTAAGAAGATCATCTCCTACGCGCTTTGTTTTATCGATTTTCTTTTCTTTATTAAGAGGATTATAATTGGCCCCCTGGCAACCACACCACAACAAGCAATGGAGTGATTAAGCATCTAATCTACAATCTTGTCCCTTGGTGATCTTATTTTAAATCACATACAATTGGCTGCTTGAAACCGGTGGCTGTCTTGAAAGGAGGCATCTATCTCCCCGCTAGCAACAACGGGCTTGCTACCTTCGTCAATCATCTACCTTTAACCCTTATTCGTCGTCTTCATGCTCATGATGGGACCATTTCGTACGGGCCCGCTTGTGATGCAGGATGGTGCATGTATGATGAGGATCAATGCAAGGCTTAAATTTACATTGAGAAAGGGAGAGATGTTTTTGTGTAGATAATAATCGAATAGGAGACGCATCTAATTCGGATTTTCACCCCACTACATAAAAACAGTCTTCAATTAGCAAGCTAGATCAAGACGGGCTGCTGTTGGCAAACCTGAAATATCACAGTAATTTGTTGCAGAAGGCAATCATCCCAACCTCATCAAACAAGACAACATAAAATAGACGCGTGACTTGCTCTAAAACTCAGGGTTGTGGGCAGGCCGAGACAATTCAATATTAAAAATGTTGTTCCAAAAATATACATGTATATATATACACACGTTTCAACAACAGACCTAGCTCGTGCAAGCTCAGAATTGGGTTGACCCGTCAGATCCAGCGGAGCAAGGTTCTTCAGCTATGAAAAGATGTAAAAATCCTGTCTTAATTCCTGAAAACATAGTATAGGTTACCTGTAATACTTTTGTGCAATATTATGAATTGTACTACTTTTGTGCAATATTTTGAATGCCTACGTATCTCCTGAATCCCATGCAAATTTAGCAACTCCTTCAGATTTCATTACAAATCCCATGCTTGCATGGTTGATCTACTTGGTCGGGCGGGATTAAGCTAAGCGGCTTGCTGAATCAAGCCCCGATTTAACTGTATTGAGAGCTTTGCTAGGGGCATGTGCATATCATGTCGATATACGCAGAGAATTAAGTTGCAGGGAGGCTTTGAGATGGGACAAGAACATGAATAAACATGGAGATACTGAAGCAATATGATTGAACATCATTCTAGGTCAGCTATCTATTGTATTGACATTACTTTTGATAACCATGTTATACTTTCTAACATGCATGCACGTAGTGGAATGTTAAGATCAAAGCTGATATGACAAGTTCGAAGATAGGTGGTGTTCAAAGGGGTTAAAAAGTAACCTGGATGTAGTTGGGTTGATGTTAAGGACTCAACCTGTGTTTACAGCCAGTGATAGATCAAATCCCATGACAGATGAGATTGGTAGAGCGATTATTGGTATCACCGGTTTACTAATGGTTTGTGTCCCTACAAAGATTCTTGGTGACATTGCTTAACAAGATTTCGGAAATTCGAACTGTCAAGGAATGTTATTGCAGTTCTGCAAATATTACAATAACGCAGCGGGTCAAAGTTTTTCTTTCCAGAGAGTTGTTTAATCCTGGGGTTAAGATTTGTCAGAACAAATCTGTTTTTGCAATCATTTTCTATCAACCTATGCTAGCTAGTAGAAAGCATCAACCTCTTCTATGTTTAGTCCTGAACACCATATCATGAATTTAGTACTTTTTTTGTTACAATAGCCATTTAAAAGCTTCGTTGGGCTTCAAGCAGCCTCTTGGTGCATAGATAAGGAAGTTTGGACGAGGTTTCAGCATGTGGATCCTCTTAAAAGAAAGAGGGAGCGGGTAGCAGCAGGTTTCCCTAATGATTTTCCTTTGATTCAATTGTATTATGATGTATGAGTTCAAAGGACTCAACTCGGTCTGTATTAGCAGTTGGATCTATAATTTTTCTTCTGAAATTCAGAACTAAACTCACTGTCTGTGTAATGTTTCATGAACAAGAACATGCAGCACTCTGAAGACAGATTTCATTTGGATGGAAATCACTTAAAAGAGTTAGATAGTTGATGAAAAGCAGTCAGGGAGATTCAGAACTACTTACAAGCAGATGTGAAAAACTAGATCCAGAACCCTACACACAAGATTCATCTATGATAAACTCAGATGCAAATAGAGAGATAGATCTGGTAGAAGCAGGTGAAGTAAGCAAGCCAAACATACTTGTAACGAGGGATGAGCAGAGGTGAGGTGATGAGGAGAGGGAGGAATGATCGGAAACCTATGGGATGGGTGGAGTTGGGAAAATAACAAACACAGCAGCTTAGTTATCTTCCCCACTCACCCATCCAGTAACCTTCCGAAAACCCGACTCCCTCTCCATTTCCTCCATCCAACATCAACTTCAAGGCGGCTGGCTACCGAAGCAGTTGCGAACCCTTATCTACCCCCTTGCCTTCCTGCCCTTATATATACCGTGTCAACTTCAACCTAACTTTGTTGTTTACGGGCATCTGTCTGTTCTGTTGAGTGGACGAGAATGATCCTGGCCGTTCATTCCGACATTTCAGTCAGTTGGTGGAACATCGACGACCTTTGCTAGGCAGTGCCGTATCAGGATCGCCATTCCAGGATGGATGCAATCGGTCAAGAGAGCAAAAGGCCCTTTTATGGGCTAATCTTTGTGACTCGTTTGGGCTTAGTCTCGTTTCATGTATGTTGATGTTGATTGAGGATACCTGCAGTGGCCCAGCCCATTATAATATATATATACATGCGCTGTTGCAAGCTCATGTTTTTTAATGGCAAAAGGTCAAAGTAAGGTCAAAGAACTGGGGAGAAGAAACAACGTGTTCGGAAATGTTCTTCCTAGCCTAGTTCAGTTATTGACTATATTGTTTATATGAATAATGCAGTCTCTTTTTCGGTTTTGGTTGTGAAGATTTCTTTTTTATTTACAATTTATCACTCTCAAGTAAGTAACATTAGCATGATTGTATATCTTGAGAATCCTTACCATTTGTATTATCCTACATCTACAAATTACCGATGAATATTTTATCGATAAATAAAGATCGACTTTGCAAAATTTGATGTCATGGGTAGCTAAAGAGAGAAAAACTAAAAGATGGAAAATCAAATCTAACAAAAACAAACAAAATATATCCTATTTGGATATTCTCACCAAAAACTTCAATATTCCATCTAAAATTTCAGTTAACCTATTTATTTATTCGATCCTTGTTATTTTAAAACTTTATATTTTTTTTTAATACTTCAATCTTTGAATATTGATAAAAAAGAGAGAAAGTTGTCAAGAAAATTTAAAGATAAAAAAGCACTTTGATTGTAACATAACAACCACCAAGATATTTATTGATAAATTTGTATATTTGATGGGAGTTTAATTATAGTGGTGTTATCCTTTAATCATGTTGAAAAAAATTAATGAGGATCCTTAAACCCTTTTCAATTTGTTTAATTTTCCTTTTTTATATAAATTAGAGGGTTTTTTTTAAGATTTGGAACGGGTTTGTTAAGATTTTAGAGTGTTTTTTAGGTGTTTAAACGTGGAAAAAAAAATAAGAAAGCGAGAGAGAGAGTTTCTGATATTCAAGAACCCGGATCTTGATTTTTAATGATCGAAAATTGATGCAAAATATGAGAGGTCATTGATTAAAAAAAACTAAAGCGTAAGATGTGCTTTCCACTCCTTCGATAAACAAGGCAAATTAGCTATGTGTGCAAGCATTGGCTTCTAGGTCAAGGCTTACCTAGACTTTTTTATTCTTAGCTGTATGTGTGAGTTTGGTCTCTTTTATTGTTTTTATTTAAATTTTAATTGATACTCTCTATTATTTTTTAAATTACTCTGTTCATCTTATTTTAAAATAGTAACTAATTTTTTTAATTATTATTTTTTTAATTTTATAATGCTTCAAATAGATTATTATAGTTTTTAAAACAAATTTTCCTACCAGAAAATCGATAAATACAAATGAAAATATAAAAAAAATATTTTTATTGGTAAATTGCAAACAGATTTTACCAACAAAAATATTCTCTCAGTATTTATAAAGAGAATTATAATGGAAAAAAATTAAAAAAAAAACTAAAAAAACGATGATGTGTCATTTTTTTACCGGTAGAATTATTGACGAGATTTCTTCAATTAGTAAAATCCATCAGTAAATTTATTGGTGAACTATGAATATTATTTATCATGTCAATTATAAAGAATTACTAACAAAAAATTCCATTAGTATTTCTTAGAAAACTTTAGAACTGTTCATTTTCTAATCGCATTGTTAATTACTATTCTTTACAGACAAAACCACCGACGAATTAGAAAATCATTAATGTTAGTTAGTGGTTTTTGAAAAAAATTGATTAAATTAAAATTTTAAATTAAATATTGTAAATGGAATCATCGACAAATTAAAAGGTCATTAGTGATATTTAGTGGTTTTTGAAAAAAATTTATTAAATTAAGAAATTAAATTAAATATTACAGATAGAAGCACCAACAAAATGATTACAAATATTCATATGTAATTATCCGTCGGTAACACACCCTATTAAAAATATTCATACTTAATTTCACAACAAACGAGGCTCCTTTTTTTTTCTTCTTCTTCTTTTCCATATGTAAAAAACATTAATATCCATTTTTTTTCTATTCTCTCCTCAACTTCTTTTCTTCTCTTTCATGCTCAAGTATGCATTCTTCTTCTTCTTTCTTCTTAATTTTTTTAATTAATATACTTTATGATTTATTTTTCTTTTCTTAGCTTCCCTTGCAACCATATTAAGGTAATATTGTTTTTAGTTTTTTCATGTTTTTCACTATATTTGTTTTTTATTTTATTTTTAATTATTTTTTTCTTAATAATTGTATGAATATTATTCTAGGATTTTTTTATATGATTTTCTTCTTCTTTTTTCCAAGCGTTTTGAATATTATAAAGTGTTGATTTATATTAATTTAATTATTTTATAGTTTTGTAAAATGAATTTTTTAAAATATTTTTAAATAATTACCAATGAAATTATATACTTTTCAAGGGAAATACTGACCAAATAAAATGGATAATTTTTTTTTGCCTTTTTCGTCTGTAAATTCATTGGTAATAATATTTTTTATTACCAACGAACTTATTGACGGAAAAAAAATTACCTACAAAATGCTCCGTTGGTGATTTTGTTGATAAATCAATTACTAACGAAATGATAGTACAAATACTGACAAAAAATTTCACCGGTAAATCTAAAGATTGTACTTGATGTGTTTATAAAAATAAAAATCAGCAACCAGAATTAATCTATGAAATAAAATAAAATATAAATAAAAAAATTAAATTTATATATTTGCATGTTTTTACCAAGAAATTTTTTTTTTGGTATTTACTTAGCTTTAACAATTTATTTTTAAGTTGTTGGGATACATTAGTAGTCTAAGCAAGTAGATGTAAGAGCTAAGTGGGCCTTAATTGGTTCACTCATAAGGGATTGCAATTTTTTATGCTTTATCATGTTCTGGAAACTTCAATACTAAGCGTTCTCCTGGGGAATGTCATTCTGGATATAATTGAGGATAATATTAAGCATGATGACCTGTGGTGATTGATGTTGTAGACACCCAGTTATGTGATATAGAAGAATATATACTGGAAGCAGCTAGCATAATTAAAGATGAAAATGATACACAGTTTTTCACTCCCGGAAGAATGAGAGAGCGGGATGGCAAAAAGCCTTGCTGGTAGTCTTGCTGTTTGCATGCCTGATCATCTCACCCTTGAAAATAGTAGTATTATGACAAAATCTTGAAGAAACTTGCGATTAAGGTGGATGGCAATCCTCTTTTTTTTTCTGTTTCTTTTTCAGCCATCCTAAACATCCCACTTTAATTAATTTATAGTATCGTGCAGAGAGTAAGATATTCATCGATCAGGGCTTCATGAATGCATGAATTTGTCTCTCTAAAGAGAAGCTATAGAGTCTCTATCTATCTATCTTTAGTTCAAGGATCCATCATCATGAGTCTCTTTCAGGTGAAATTAGGTCATTTCCATGTAGAATCCCCAGTTCCCACAAGGAATACAGGGATATATTTTAACGTGAAAAGACGAAGTGGACACCTGGTGTGAAAAGTAGATCACTGACAAATAAATTAGCTAGCCATATATGCAGCTAGCTAGGACCATGATGTTGGGGACCATAATTGATCGTTGTAAATCATGGGTGATGCGGAGACATGCAAGAATGCATTTGTGGGGGCACGCGCGCGCGCGCACACACACGAAAACTTGCATTGATTGCTTTATACAAAAGAAAATGTAGAATCGAATATGGTTTCTGATTGATTTGATGCTGTTTCTGACCATGCAAATTAAGGCATCATCATGTGATCAACTTGCACAGACAGACACAATATCCTTAATTAACCATGTCTCATCCTCTACTCCATCAAGACTGTCTCTTAATTCCCTTTAGCTTTCTCTTTATATGTGATCTCGAACAGTTTGTGTACGTGCATCTCTGAGGGCTTGGTTACCTACCTTAGCTAGGCAGGTGTCATTGATCCTCTAATGTAAGTATCTGTCACCTTCAAGATTCATCACATAGAGAGAAACAGCAGGCAGCTGTGTGGGCAGGCAAACCTGCCAAGACCCATCGTTTTTAACAGATCCTTTTTGGCCCAGACATCTCGTCTATATATAAACCTCTAATTGTTTTTTTTGTTGCTGATATATGTATATATAAAATCCAGGTGACATATCATGTTCCGCGCGCGCGCGTGCATGATCGATCTTCTTCTTGTTTACTAATGATGCACTTGTGCTAGCTGAGCGCTTAGCAGATATCCCAGCCAGATTTTTAGTTCGTCAGCTAGCGCAGTGCTTAATTAATCAATCTTATTAGCTTCTGAAATAAATTAATATTACGGCATGGCCGGGCTATGTATTATAATTTAATAAGGTGGATCCTTTCTCCCAGCATGCTTCAACAAAGACAAATGTGTGCTTGCTATGTATATATATATATATATAAAAGCAGCCAAATGCACTTGATGGTATAAAGTTTATGATAGATATTTTTTTTGATGGTTAACATGGGATGGGAGCACAAACAAAGAGACAAGAGGCAAGAAAGGGAGAGTTTGACTAAGATACATAGGGTTATTCCACAACAATCCCAAATTTTATTCATGAAAATATAAAGTATTATATATGAGATATGTTCTTTTAATAGATTTACAAGGAAAAAATAATCATAATCCCTCGCCAGAAAGATAAAATCTAAAAGAAGTAATAACAAAACTAGCTTAAATAACATTTTTAATGTCTAATCGGAGGGTCATTTAGAATTCAACTAATTAACTACAATCATCAGATCTCCTCCTCCATTAGAGTTGAGCTTAATGGTTGGTTCGAAAGCATGGCATTCTAATGCTACTTTCATGGTTTGATATAATCAATTTTTATTTTTATTTTTAATCTGACTGCATCCCACTTATTTTATATTTGCTAGACCGCCTACATGATCATTAATGGATGACATGTCCTCTTTTAACTGTTATATATATATATATATATATATATATTTGCTTTATTTTAACCTTCACCTCTCCTTTTTTCCTGTCTGACTACACCAGTGTTTTTATTTATTTTTTAATGGGAGAGAAATTTAATTGAATCTACCATGTTTACTAAAGTAGTGTTTGAAATATGCTAATTGGTCCAGCGGTGTTACATGACAAGAAAAGGAAGCATAAAATAGAGGAGGAAGTCGGTTGTTTTTGTCTATAGGGCCGTGGAACTGTGGTTGTGCTGCTGGTAGCCCCACCCACATACACAGTGAAGTAATATAAGAAAATAACAGTAGTAGATAGTGGTCCCGCCACGCCACTACATGGGAGGAGTGGTCATGTGCAGATCGCTGCTGGGAAAGGTCCTGCCAGGAGGAGGAGCTATGAGCTACGAGAGCGAGCAATTTATAAGGCTCCACAGCCGAGAAAGCATTCTGTAAAGGAAGGGAGGGTGGGCACTCGGTATTATTTTACATTATCTTCTACTTCTCGTATCTCTGCAACACTAGTGCTGGGCACAACATTTCCCTTTATTATATATCGCTTTTAGTGCCACTTAACTCAGGATGTCCCTATAATATCACTATTATGTGTTTTTAGTTGTTCTGTTATTATTTTTTTTAATTCATTCATTGAGAAAGATGTTTCATAATATTCTCATTTGCTTGGAATTTAATATGGTAGCAATTATTTTTAAAATTATTTTTTATTTGAAATTTTTTTAAAACAATAATTTTTTATTTTTAACATATATTTTTAATATCAACACATCAAGATAATATATAATTACCAATAAAAAATTAATTTAAAGTAAAAAACAAAAATTTCATTTTAAAAACACACTTTCAAAATATAAAAAATTTTCACCACATGTTATGACACGAGAATTTCAGAATACCAATAAACTATGGGTCATCACAGCCAAAAGACAGTTTGTTTTTGCGGCTTACCCATGTTTCTTAAAATTTCTATTTTTAAAAAAAATTATTTTAATATATTAATATTACAAAAATATTATTTTAAAATATTTTAAAATAAAAAATATTTTAAAAAACAAAGTATTATAATAATAACAAACAACTATAACTGAGAATGTGGATGTCCGCAGAATTGCAATGTGGTGAGAGGAAATGTACAATGGCGGCTGCAAGGCCCTTCCAATTTTCCCCTTATTGAGATGGTGTTTTACACTGTTTTTGTTTCGTCTTTTGGTTTGTTTGATTTTGCAATGAAGTTAAGCATTTCTAAGATTTTAATTTATTTTTTAAATTTATTTTTTTATTTTTAAGTTATTTCGCTACACTGATATTAAAAATAAATTCTTAAAAATAAAAAATATTTTGGAGAGCAATATTGATAATATAATATTAGACATTTTATAAAAGTGTTTTTTAACCTTGAGAAATATTAAATTGATATTATTTAGTATTTTTTTATAATGTTGATATAATGATCTTAAAAGTAAAAATAAAATAAAAATAATTTTTTTAACCGCACCACCACCATGATCACATGCAACCTTGAGACAGCAGTACAAGGAAGGGAAAGGAGCAGGAACAGGAATTAGGGGTTTTCGAAGGACAATGGGCTCTTTATTCTCGCTAGACCAGGGCCGGCCACTTGTTGCTTTGCTGTCATTACTTAAATAAGCAGATGAGTGGTGGCAGTCGAAGATCAGATCCTGCTGCTGCTGATTGGGTGAGCTAAAGCTGATAGATCCTCCCCCAACTCTACTCTACTCCACTCTACTCGGTGGATTGAGTCATCTCCGACGTGCCCTTAGCACATATGACGGCAGGTGCTCGAGGAGGAGCAAAGCATCCTAGTGAGTGATGTTGCCGCTATGAAAGCAACGTGTCAATTAATGGTGGCTGTCAATACATACATACATATATATATATATATATATATATATATGGTCATGGACACTCATAAACCAAACAACACGTGCCCTCACAGTTCCGAGCCTGCTGGCTGGCTACAACCCGGGGGTCCACTGAAACACTGCCGAATCCCTTCAGTGGTTCTGCACGGTCCACGTGGAGAAATACCATTTCAGTATCGGGGTCGGGCCGTCGGGGAGATATATAATAAATAAATAAATAAAAAGAACAGTATTCCCTTCCCCGTGCTCTCCCGCATCTAATTTCATCCCCTTGCACGCTAAGTTCGGCCTCCTCTCGTCTTTCCCT
>NW_011499862.1:2106630-2120350 GCF_000495115.2 Populus euphratica
CCCTAGTTAATTCATTAATCCTGCGACGATGATTTAGGCCTCCTCTTGGGTCATTGCCCATGCCTTGTCAATAATAATATTATGCTCTCAGTATGTAATTAATATCAATTGAGATGCAGCTTACATTCAATATATATAAGTATATATACGGTGATGGTGATAATAATGATGATGATTAAATAAAAAAATCAATTATAATTTATTAAATTGATATTTGTTTACTTGATAAGTTATCACATTTCAATCATTCTATCTCTCCTCATTTTTTTAGCAAACAACACACTTTTTTTTTTTTGAAATTTTGAGTTTAGCGGCTCCACACTTGTATCTAAATCAAATTTTATGAATTAATAATGTGTTTATACTGTGTTTTAAAAGAATTTTTAAAAACTTTAATTCTTTTATTTTAAATTAATATATTTTTAAAATTTTAATTTTTTTTTAATGTATTAGTTTTTAAAATAAATTTTAAAAAATAACTATAATAATACTTCTAAGCTAGGTGCAGCGCGTGGTAAACAGGGTACAACACCTCTAGTTCAATCAATGGCGCCGATCTTGACCCTGTTAGGAGAGATAGCAGTGGTGTCTGGTAGAGAGGGCAGCAGCAGAGATAATCTGATTGATTGCCATAATCAAAGCAAAGAGGTGCTTAGATTTGGTTCACGGAGAGCTAATCATGAAGTGGATCCATGAGCGGAGATCTCAAGGTGAGATGTTCACCTTTAGACACCCTTTTGGCTTTAATTAGGGCAATCCTCTCATGATAAGAGAGAGCAACACCACATACATATAATCGAACTTCCAAGTGATTGGATGAATAAATAAAGTAAAACCAAATGTCATTCTCTTACATTATTAATTGGAGTGCCAAAGATCACATCCTCCACTGGCACACAAGAGTCCGAACCCAGCACGAAGGCCATTTGAGCTATCATGCCTAAAGTCAATGGCTTTATTAATCCTCCAAGGCATGATTTTCAAAACCTTGATGGCTTTCTTCTCCGGAGGCATAATTTTCAAAACCCTATTATTGAAGGGGCCCTCCCGCGGTTTAATGTATATTATAATGATGTAGATAGATATGCTGCAGCTGCTGCTGCTTTCCATCATGAAACAAACATAAAAAGCCCACAACTCCTATTGCAGGATAACATATTATAATAATATAACCAAGATGATTTGTTGCTGTTGGTGTTCAGATGTTTAACCTGCTTTTTTTTATATATATATAAATTTCTTTGAAAAACAACCATGAAAAATACAGGAGCACTGCAGCTTTCAAATCCTAACAAGAAGGACCAACCCCAATTGCCCAAATCACCTGCCCTCCTTGTACTCATAAACAATTTCACCTTGTGTGCGTGGGTTTAGCAGCTAGCTAGTCCTACTGGTATCAGTTTTTGTGTAACGTGACTAAAGTTATCATTTGCTACCTTTTATTATAATAAGAAATATTTAAGCTTAACCCAGTATTTAAATCTCAATTGTAAAGGACAACGTTCTTCTTTGTGAAGTTGAATACCGTGGAAAAGTTCGGTGTGTTTTAAGGAATTTTTTTCTTTTGTAATTTCTCGCTTGCGTTTAAATAAAGATCGTACGGAATATTATAATCACCATTGGTAACTTTTTTTTTATAGTTTTTGATAAGATAATCTCATCCAGATATTTTCTTAACATCGGTCATGGTATAATCAGATAACAATTAATATATCCATGAGATCTCTTTTTTTCCTTCTTTCCTTTGAAATTTGTGCCCGTTTATTCTAATAATTTTGTTAAAAGTGATTTTCTCAAGCTCGACTTCTTGCAAAGCCACCATTGGAACCAAAATGTGTTCTTTTATTAATTTTATAAAAAATAAAAAAAAGTAAAGAAAAGAACAAAGAAGGTCGTAAAAAAAAGGAATAAGAATATTGAATTATAACAGTGGTTAAAGAGGAAGGAAGGAAGGAAGAACCAGAAATAGAGAGGTTAGACTTCAAAAGTTGAACAACCACAAGGTTTGTTGTTTATTTTTATCTCTTTCCCCTGCCATCTCTGCCAGCCTTTCGCGTCTTCTACGTCCACTTGCCCTCTCTGTCTCTTGCGATTTTGAGTTCTTTTCTTGGAGCTCAAAATTATAAACATACAATCTTTTGGTAACTTCTATAATTATCCCAGCGGTATGATATGATTTGCACAGCTAAGTAGCTCTCTCATTTTTAATTCATTTGGATTAGTGTAACTTTTTACTAGTTCGAGGAGCTCAGTTTTTCTAAAAATTCTCTTCCTTTTTTACTTATTTGCGTTCCAGTTCATTGGTTGGTTGCTAGGTAGGGAGTGTCTTCAGCTGTTCTTCAAGTTTCCAGTGTATTACCCCCTTTTGGGGTTTTTCTTTTCATGCGGACTGATAAAGTTAATTAATTTCCAAAATCTGATCTGGGTTTTTGTTGGTTTCAAATTTAATGATTAAAGAAGTGGAAAAGATCATTTCTTTAATCTAAAATATGCTTAAAATAGCTTAATTTGGAGGGTTTTTGAATCTTTGAGAGAGCCATTAAAAAATAGGTTTTTTGTCTGCTACTTTTTGTGAAACTATTGGTTAATTTATAGTTTGTTTATTTATCTATATATCTAACTCACTGGTGTTAAGGACGTTAGCATAAAAGAAAGATTATTTTCTGTGCTGTCAAATTATGTAACTGAAAAAAAGGAGCACTCTTTTCTTTTATTTCTTTTGTGAGTTGCATACAAACTGGGATTGTCTTGTACTCATGGGGGTTCTTGTCAAGCTTTTCATGTCTTGAAACTCTTGTCGGCTCCATATAGTTTCTGGGTTCTTTGAGCTTGTGCTGGAGTTCAAGAGAGGTTTCCAAAAAGTGCCGGAAATGGCCAAATAATTGAACTTTGAGGGCATTTCTTACTGAGCAGAAGCGTTGCTAACCAACAACCTTCACCATGCCTTTGTCTGAGCTCCTATATCGAATGGCTAAGGGGCAAACTGATTCTTCTCAAGAGAAGAATCCTGCTTGTTCAACTGATCTGTCTTTTGTGTAAGTTTCAATTTAACTTATTTATTTAGCTTCTTTATCTTGGATTAGTGGATCATCTCTACATTGAAATGTTTTCTTTCTGGTTTGCTTTCGTTTCTTGTGTCTTTTGGTATCCTTTAAAGCAGACCTGAGAATGATTTTGGTGAGCTAATATGGGAAAATGGTCAGATTCAATACAGTAGAGCTAGAAAGATACAAACTTGTAACAGCTTACCTCCCAAGATTAGAGATAAAGACATAGGAAATGGCACCAATACTAAAACAGGGAAGTTTGGAACGATGGAGTCTACACTGAATGAACTCCTTGCGGTTCCTGCTGTTGAAGTGAGGGCGAATCAAGATGATGACATGGTACCTTGGCTGAATTATCCGTTGGATGAACCTCTGCAACATGATTATTGTTCTGATTTTTTGCCCGAATTATCGGGGGTTACCGTAAATGAACACTCCTCCCAGAGTAATTTTCCATCGTTTGATAAAAGAAGTTGTAACCAGTCAATTACGGACTCCCATACTGTTTCGGTACACAATGGTTTGAACTTAGAGCAAGGAGATGTGGTGATGCATTCTTCAGCGGGAGATATTGAAGCGAAAAGGCCTGGAACCAGTGCTAGTCAGTTATATCCGTCATCTTCTGAGCAATGCAAAACATCATTTCCGTTTTTTAGATCCAGGGATTCAACTAAAAAAGGTGATAGTACAAGCAATGCTGTCCATCATGTCATTGCACCAGATTCTATTCGAGCTCCAACATCAGGAGATGGTTTTCCCAGCATAAAGATACAGAAGCAAGTTCCTGCAGCATCCCCTATCAACTCCAGTTTAATGAATTTCTCTCACTTTGCAAGACCAGCTGCTCTTGTAAAAGCTAATCTTCAGAACGTGGGCATGAGAGCTAGTTCTGGAACTTCAAGCATGGAAAGAATGCAAAATAAAGATAAGGGCTCATTTGGTTTGCCAAAGGAAACAGACTCCCATTGCCGTCCTAATATGATGTCATCCAAGGTTGAGGTTAAACCAACAGAGGTTAAGCCTGCTGAGGGATCTGTTCCTGCTCAGCTACCTGAGGCAATGAGACAAGGCTGAGCTACCTGAGGAAATGAGCCAAGAAGGTGACTCTAAAAGCGATAGAAACTGTCATCAAAATTCTGGTGAAAGTGCAATTAAAGGATTAGAAGATGTTGAAAAGACTACAGAACCTCTGGTTGCTTCTTCTTCTGTTGGTTCGGGCAATAGTGCAGAGAGACCTTCTGACGATCCAACTGAGAATCTGAAGAGAAAACATCGTGATACTGAGGAGTCTGAAGGTCCTAGTGAAGTGAGTTTCATACATAGGTTTCACATATTTTCAATGTTTTTTGCTCTTACGAGACTATATCTCTTTCTTCCATGAACCAAGGAGATAATCTATGTGCAGGATGCTGAAGAAGAATCAGTAGGTGCAAAAAAACCAGCTTCTGCTCGTGCAGGTAATGGGTCCAAGAGAGGTCGGGCAGCAGAAGTTCACAACTTATCTGAAAGGGTGGGCAAGAACATTCCAACATTTCTTCAGAAGATATGCGCTTGTTTGCTTTTGATGTTTTCTTTGGTAGCTATGAATTATTGTATCTTGATTGGTTTTCATTTGGAATTGAATAAACAGAGGCGAAGGGATAGGATCAATGAGAAGATGCGAGCCCTACAAGAACTCATACCAAACTGCAATAAGGTTGGATATTCATATTTATGTTTCTCAGTGAATTTTCTCCACGATCTTATGAAAATGAGGTTTTCTATAAAATTCAAGGATTCAAACATACACCAAGGCTTGGGAGTTAAACCTACACCAAACCTTGGCCTGATTGAAATCAAATTAATTCTTTCAAGTTTGTTCATGTTTATTGAAGTTCCAAAACTGTAAATGAAGCTTATCCATTCCAGGTTCTAGAGTTTTATGTTGGTCTAAGCTTTCCTTGAATTTCTTAAGTTGAACTTGTTGCTGTTATCCAGGAAATTTTAATGGAGTTTGAGTGAAGCCAAGTAATTAAGTGTAGATAATTTCATGTGCATCTTTGCTTTGGTTGACTTTGATGTTTTTGCATTATAAGGTGGATAAAGCTTCAATGCTTGATGAGGCCATTGAATATTTAAAGACGCTTCAGCTTCAAGTACAAGTAAATTCTGCCCATTCCTCTCAAAGTTTATTTAATAACTTCTTGAGTTGGATAATCAAATGACCTTTTGGATCACTCACCACCTTTATGCAGATTATGTCAATGGGAGCTGGAATGTACATGCCATCAATGATGTTACCTCCTGGAATGCCTCACATGCATGCAGCTCATATGGGGCAGTTCTTACCCATGGGTGTTGGAATGGGAATGGGTTTCCGGATGGGCATGCCTGACATGAGTGGTGGATATTCTGGTTGCCCCATGTATCAAGTACCTCCTATGCATGGAGCACATTTCCCTGGTTCGTCAATGTCAGGGCCTAGTGCTTTGCACGGGATGGGAGGACCTAGTCTTCAGATGTTTGGGCTTTCTGGTCAAGGACTCCCAATGTCATTTCCTCATGCACCCTTAGTGCCAATGTCTGGAGGGCTTCCTCCAAAAACAAACAGGGAACCTTGTGGGGTGGTAGGTCCTATGGATAATTTGGATTCAGCTACAGCCTCTAGTTCAAAGGATGCAATCCAGAATATCAACTCGCAAGTGATGCAGAACAATGTTGCCAATAGGTCAATGAATCAGACCTCTAGTCAGGTTTGTTACTTAACCAAGCTGCATTTTTCTATGAGAATGAAAAGCTCAGTATTGAATATGGCTAAATGGATTTTGATTTCATTATGATGCATGACGTGTGCTTTTCTTTCAGCAAGTGCCAATTCATGGTTCATCTTCACTCCCAAGAGAAAGAAAGCATTAGCTATAGGTGCACACATGAATTCCATCTAAAAGTTGCATTATGGAAAATTGCAAGTATGACTCATATAAACATGAAACTAGTAAATTCTCTATATAAAATCCTATATTTGTCTTTAAAGATGTAGTTCTTCACCCATCATCCCATGAAAACGAAAATTATGCTGATCACTCTAATTAATTTTCATTGGTGAAGGATATTCCCAAGGAAAACATTTTTTACTGAAATTCTCAAGGAAGAACTTAATTAAGACTCTCCGAACAGCCTTTTCTTCCAATGAAAATCAAACTGTAGTTTTCATCTCTCCAATTTATGTTCAAAGATTGTGGGCATATTTCAAATAGTAGACATCATTTAGAGTGCCATGTTCTTAACCTCCCTACCAGCCAAGAAGGCCGAGAAAAAATAAACAAGTGCAATAGCGAAGAAATATTATGCAGATACTTGAATAATTTTTTGTTAAAGTGGAAGAGGTCATAGCCACAGAAAATTATGCATTTAGCTTGTCTGAAGGAATGTAAATTTGGGCACTATATCCTATTGAATTCAGTATATGTTAATTTTGATAGTTGGGGTAACCTTTCAGAAAACTGAGTTCTTCAATTGAATTACCTCTGAACCTGAATCTAAAATTAGCTACATCATCCGTGATGCCAGTGCCAAGCAACAAATGAATGTTTTGAACAGCCTGATTTTGTGCAAAATAATGGTGAAGGCTCAGAAGTTGCTGAAAGTGGAGTGTTGAAGTCAGCTGGTGGAACTGACATCATACCTAGTAGAGCAACTGGTGAGTATTCGTCTATCATGGTTGGCTGTACTTAACATTGTTGTGAGATCTACTTAATCTGGTTTGTAGAGAAAAAAGATTTTTGTCAACATGAATTTGCTGCAGGTTGTGACTGATTGATAGGTCTGATGCATTGTCATTGGAGAGGTGAATCACCTTATGCTTCATATCGACGTTGAACTGCAGGTTGTGACTGATTGATAGGTCTGATGCGTTGTCATTGGAGAGGTGAATCACCTTTGCTTCATATGGACGTTGAACCTACTATTGTACACGGTAAATCTGTGGGATGCTGGGCACATATGAATATGTGAAAAGGTTCCATGGTTTAATGAAGTCGAGCTCTTACAATAATTATTGGAGTTCTAATTTCAGGGAAGTAGAATTACAATTGCCCAGATTTTGGTATGTTGAGGAAACTCAAGAACGGTCTTACTTGCATCTGTATGTATATTTACTTACACAACCTGAGCAAATAATAATGCAATGTCTAGGAGCAAAGCCAACTCAAGAAATATGTATTTGAAAGTTTGTTGTAGTAGATCTCTCATACAAATTCTTTGAACTAATGAAAAAATACTTGATTTTCCAGTACCTCTCGCACCCCCCCTATCATTTCACTGTGAGCATGCACAGAATAGCTAGCAATAAGATGGAAAATGTGGTTAGGGTTTTGCAAATTGTTTGTTTGATTTATTCAGTTCGATTTTTCTTAAATTGAACAGAACCAAATTTATGAAAAAATCTGAGTTGTGTAAACCTAGATGTTCCGGTTTGGTTTATAGTCTCCACCCCCACATCTGAATCTGAATAGCAGGTATTTTAATATCTTTCATTTTCTAGCATCTCTACATCATCGTGGACTCCTGAATCTTCAATATCTTTGTTCTTCATAGTGACTGGTGTTTCGATGTCAGCTTCAGTGAGACACGTCTCACCAGGCATAAAATGTGCAGTCTCATTAGCACTTGAATGAGCTCGAACCAGTTCTTAGTCCTCTGCTCAAAATCCTGGAAAGCCAATTTAAATGGGGAGACAACCATTGGTATTTACCTAGCTGGAGGTTCTCACTCATTGTTTCATCCTCCCTCGCCTCCATTTCTTCATTTTCTTGGTAAAAAAGGGCGATGGTATTTTGCCTCAAGAGAAGTGAATCTATTCCACCAGTTGACTTGTGTAAAAGTTACAAAAGAATCCAAACCATTATTTAATCAAATACGCAAATCAATCTTATCAATGAGTACATAATTTTGATGAGAGAGTATTTTTGACAGCACTAACATAAATTTGACTGGAAAGCTCTTTTCTACTGATCAAACCCATCAACACACCAATCACCAGCACACTATCATGTACCCTTACAACTGAATGAATAGAGAAAACAAATGGAAGAAAATGCCTTTTTACACACCTATATACTTCACAATGCAAGATTTCATATCTCTGCAAGTATATGCACGCTTTGTCATTAAGATCCCTTTAATTATTGACTGTAACATCACCCTTGCTATCAGAGGAGACGGTTTTTGGAGTTGGCGATTTCCCGATTATAGCTTTCTTTGCCTTTACAAGTGATTGCTTTACCCTTGTTAAAATGTTGTTTGAATGCTTTTGAGTAGACTTGGCTGGAACTTCTCTTGGCAGATCCTGTGATTCTTTTGCGTCTTCAGCATCCTTGACAGAATACTCTAAATTCTGCGTGTCAGATTTGGCAATCTCGTCAACCTTTTCCTGCTCAGAGTTCTCTTCAATGGTTTTTGCAGTTTCTCCTTCTTCTTTTGCTTCTGACACAGAATCTTGGGATTCTTTAACTGGTTCACTGACAGCTGTAGTGGCTTCATCAAGCTTTCCCTCTATGTTCCCATCTTTGTGGGTTTCATCTATTGGTATCTCCTCTTTCTTGTTTTCTAAAGCTGGTTCAACACTTTCAACTGTTTTCTCTCCCTCAAATGATTTTTCAGTGATTTTGGCGTTTGAAGCAGCATTGCTGACCTCTTCCACCTTGATGGGCTGAGCTGGTTCCTCTTTTACTGTATCACTTGCTATTTTCCCGCCCTCTGCTTTGATTGTCCCTGCCTCTCTCTCTTCTCTATCCTTTTCCGCTTCTACCACAATCTCTTTCAATGACGCTTCAACCAAATCAGTCCCTTCAGCCTCTGGACCAGCTTTTTGTATGATTTCAGGAGGAGAAGATTTTCCTCCATCCTCTTTAATCTCAGCTTGAGCTACCTGAGTGATTGCAGCAACTTGTCCTTGCTTTTCATCTGTTGACTTAATCTCAACCTGTTCACTAACTTCAGATTGTCCCTCAGGTTTCACCACAACTTCATGTTCCTCTGTTTTTTCATCTAGTTTGGAGACTTCAGATTGTTCCTCCAGTTTCACACCTGTCTCAGGAATCACTGATTCTGGTTTTTCAATTTGTTCAGCGACTTCAGATTGTCCCTCAGGTTTCACCTCCACTTCTTGTTCCTCTGTTTTCTCATCTAGTTTGATAACTTCAGATTGTCCCTCTAGTGTCGCCTCAGTCTCAGGAATCACTGATTCTGGTTTTTCAATTTGTTCAGCGACTTCAGATTGTTCCGCCTGTTCTCTGATTACAGATTGTCCCTCAGGTTTCACCTCAACTTCATGTTCTTCTGTTTTCTCATCTAGTTTGGTGACTTCAGATTGTTCCTCCAGTTTCACCTCAGTCTCAGGAATCACTGATTGTGGTTTTTCAATTTGTTCAGCGACTTCAGATTGTTCCACCTGTTTTCTGATTACAGATTGTCCCTCCGGTTTCACCTCAACTTCTTGTTCCTCTGTTTTTTCATCTAGTTTGGTGACTTCAGATTGTTCCTCCAGTTTCACCTCAGTCTCAGGAACCACTGATTCTGGTTTTTCCATTTGTTGAGTGACTTCAGATTGTTCCTCTTGTTTAACCTCAACTTCAGTAACTACTGGTTCTGGTTTATCAACTTCAGGAATTACTGCTTCTGGTTTATCAACTCCAGGCACTGCTACTGGATCATCAATATCTTTTAATGGAACTGCTTCTGATTCTTTGATAGGATGAACGTCCAATGAATCCTGTGTTTCCTCAATTGCCTCAACAGATTGTTCCTCGGTTTTTTCTACATGTTCAGTGACTTCAGACTCTAGTTTCACTTCCCTAAGTTCAGGAACTATTGTTCCTACTTTATCAGCTTCTTTAAACAATTCTTGTGAGTCGTCAGTATCTTTTACTTGAACTGCTTCCAATTCTTTGATAGGAAGAGCTTCCACTGGCTCCTGTATTTCGGCAATTACTTCAACTGATTTTTCTTTGGGTTCAACTTTAATGACTTCGGATTGTTCTTCTGATTCTGTCTTATCATCTTCTTTGGACACTAGTTTTGAATCTTCACTATCTTTTACCACAATTGCTTCTGATTTGACAGGAAGAACTTCCAAAGGTTCCTTTTGTTGCTTAGTTGCTGCTTCTGTTTTTGGCTCTTCAACTTGTTTACCAACTTCTGATTGCTCCTGTAGTTTCACCTCAACTTCAGGAATTATTGATTCCACTTTGTCAACTTCTTTAGACACTGCTGAATCTTCACTGTCTTTTGCCTCAATTGGTTCCGACTCTTTGATAGGAAGGACTTTTGATGGCTCCTCTGTTTTTTCAATAGCTTCATGTAGTGATACTGGAATATCAACCATCTTTGGTTTTTCCTGTAGCAATTCCTCCACGAATGTTGATAATTGTTGCTCTTCTGCTTCTTTCAAAACAGAATGTATAGCTGGAGCAACTGGTTCGGCATTAACAACATCGGCTGCCAGAGCCAGAACACCAGGTGTGTGTGAGTCAGAAATAGAATCCTTTTCCAACTCATTTTTATCATCTACTGGAACAATGATAGCAGGAACATCATCAATCTTCTTAACCACAACTGCTGGAGGCTCGACCTCATTATCTTCCACTGCTTCTGATTTATCTAACAGGGTTGGTTGACTTGCTAGTTCATTAGGCTTGAGGTCGTCTTCTTCTGGCTTCCCTGCTAGAGAAACAGTTTCAGGTTCTACAGGTTTTACTTCTTCGGTCACCTTGTTCTTAATTGACTGCAAGAAATGAACCAGAAAATTAAATAGGAACATTCTTATATATTTTAAAAGCAAAAAAGAAAAAGAAAAATAAAAGATAGAAACTATCGTGAAGATGCAAAAATAAAAAGATGGCGAAAACTGTAATCAAATATTAAGAAATTGAAATAAAGCTATGCACCGCTACGTAAACTTATTAAAGCACTGCAAGTATTATATCTCTATCTCCCTCATTGATCATGGCATTTAGATATTGATAATGTATGTTGAAATTCTTAAATAATGATATGAATATCATGTCCCCATCGCAAACCGGGAAAAAGAGGTTCCTTGCTGGTATAAAAGAGCCTTGATGGCTGAACCAAGCAAGTGACAAGCTGAGACAAATGCAGAAGGGAGCCACCATGTTAGAAAATTCATATCCTACTCGATAGCTTATGCAATAAGATGGGGCAGGACTCCTACCTTCCATTATAATTTTGGTATTTTATTGCCATGAGATTAATTTTCTTAAAATGAAATATCTTATATATTCTTAAACTAGCAACTTAAGAGTGACAGTAGCTTTGAACAGATTTCAGAAGATGGTATTGTATGTTCCAACTCAACTTAAGACTGATGATTGATATATAAAAGAAAGTTATCATTTATTTTCCAGAAAATTATGAAAGGGGGGCACATTCAAAAAGAGATTTTCTTCTTCGTTTTTTTTTTCTGTGCTGTCAACTACAGACACTTCTCAAACTTCTGATACAGTAAATAGAGTGAGACATGCATCTAAAACTACCATTATTCAATCGTTCATGGATGATATCTAAAAGCAATCAGAAGTCTTATGATTACCCATACAGTCAGATAAGCTAAATCTATGATCATATAAAACGTTCATGGAAGTCCAGGGGTAACAAAGAAGATAACAAAACGCTACATGGATCTTACCGAAACATCAAAGATCATATCGTTACGGTAAGTCTGAAACGTAAAAATATGGGAAAGAATAAAAGAATCCCATGAAGTATATATGTTTGATCAAGTAAGTAAACAGTATTTGAGGGAATGAATAGTTTGACCAGAATTAAAGATAGGCAAGATGATGATATAAATACCTCATGATCAGAAGTAGGAGTTTGATGTGATGGTGCAGTCTCAGTCGCCATGAGGATTGGTAGATGCGGAGAAGAGAGATCCTTTCAAAATTAAGTTGATGATAAGAGATTCTGTGTAGCAAGTGAAAAAAAGAAAAGGAAAGGAAAGACAGTGGCCGCTGGCAAATAATCAAAAAACCAAAAAAGTGTAACAGCAACAGCAGCAGCAAAGGAGAAAAAGAGTAGTGTATGACAGACTGTATATCACATGATCAATCCAAAATGAATGATTAGGATTCCATTTAAATTTATATCTTGAAAGCAAAAGAAAACAAAGAAGAATGGGCTGGATTGGATAATTAAAGTAAGAGGGCAACAGGCAATAGCATTTTTCTTTTGGGGTAGCAGACAAAGTTCAAGGGGGACCAGATCCCTTCCTCCCCAAAGAAATGCTTTTCATTTTTGCTAGCTGTTAACTGTCTAAAGTCTTTCTTTAGAATAATGCAGGTGGTGATGTGCTTTCATCTGGGCCTGAACTCTGTAGTTATTTGGACTCAACATTCAAAATGTAAAGTATCCCAAAAGTCCACACGAAGAATTAAAGGTCCAGTTTTCGGTATCAAGTCGTGCTTCTGTGTTGAATGGTTGGGTAGGGCTGTTGAGCACTTGAGTAGTGTGAAGGAAAGTGAGCTTGAAATTGGCCCAGACAGAAACTTGGATTTGAAGATACTGGAACAGGTCATGTGTCAGCTCCTGTATTGGTGTTTTTTTGGATGAATTTTCTGCTTCTTGTGTGAAACTGATTAGACAAGTCTAATCAAAATCTGTAAAGTATGCTCCAATTAAACCTCCCCAACACACTCATCCCGCATTAAAATGCCAAGCAATACAGCCTCCTCAAAATGAAAAGTAATGATGTAAATGTGGCAAGAAAGTTGACTATGATTTCCCACTACAAAGCTAAAAGCAAACATCTAATTATGCTACCATGGGACAAACTCAACCAGACAAAAGGCTTATATATATATATATATAATTTCATTGGAGCAAAGGCCTTGAGGCTTTTTGATAATTGATGATGTTCCCTTCCAATTAAAGTAAATTTCCACTATAATCTTGTCTTGATGGCCTTGTTGAAAATAAATATATAAATAACTGGATGTTGATAATAACCAGAAAAATAAAAAATAGAGAATTTGCAGCAAAGAACAAAGAGCAGAATGTTTTTCATAGGTTATTGGCATCTCTTAGCTTTTATTTATAAATGAAATCAATAACAATAAAATTAAGAAACGTAACTAACATAAACTTCTTTATTTATGAAGTTATGTAACTTATCCTAAATAAATTTCAAATTTAAAAAAGTAAAAACAAACTAAACAATATCAAGATAATAATAAACTTTAATAAAAAATAACATACAGAGACATTAATTTCAGCTTTGATGCCATAACCTCAACAGGCATTACCTTCATCCCTTTAAGTTGAAAATCAAATGCTATTACTGTTACTGATCTTTTCTTTACAGAATATGCTTTGATTACACGCTGTGAATGTCATTTGGACACCACTGTTTAGCTCAGTGATGAATGCTAATGAGATCTTAAGGTTCCATTTATGGTAAGCAACCTAATGATAGCAACCTTCATGTTTCTCTCGTCATCATTTGTTGCTGTGATAAGACTAAAGCTGATCAAAAGTTTAGTTGCTTAGTTAACTGCAAAACTTACTGATATCCATGTGCTTATGTTTCCAACTTATTCTTAATGGGCCAGTCAAGAATAATGCTTCATGATAATGATATCCTATTAAGGTCATCTCAAAAGGACCCCCCCCCCCCCCCC
>NW_011499862.1:2120379-2186660 GCF_000495115.2 Populus euphratica
AAAAAACCCCCCCCCCCCCCCCAAGTCATTCAATCCTCTTAGTTTTTAACATGTTTCAGGCAAAGCTATGTGTGATGTTTCCTTCAGATTGTTATCTGATAGTAATATTTGTAATCTCTTGTCAAAAGGCACTTCATAATCTCTTGGTTAAAAAGGTGCAGATAGGAGAATTTTATAGCAACCAAGCAAAGATAAAAGATATGCCTTCTTGTCAGATAATACAGCTGTGGTGCTACTCCATTAGCAACTGTAGCCTCTATTAAAAAGTTGCAGGATTAGGATAGCCCCATGCATGGATTTTCTTTCTGTCCTTGGTTAAATCAGCATGCTAGTGAAGTTTTTAAAGATGATTATGTAATGCAACTATTTTCCTGGGTTTGGTACTGGAAATTTTTTTCTCAGAAAAGCTTATAATTAATGAAGATGATCATATCGGTCAGGACTGTGATAAGTGTGATTCCATTAAGAGTAACAGTTGATCTTTCTTGTCAATTAGCTGTCTGTCTCAGAATCAGCTTAGAAACCGATGACTTACAGTATAACGAGGAAAGGGCTCTCCATTTTCAAGGGCATATGGATTGTGCCCCCCCTCCATTTCAAATAACCATTCGATTATTATCTTCAAAATCTTTCTCTTGATGAATTTTAATTGGCTTATTTCCCAGCAATGCTACACTGAAGTAGGCCACTATGCTTGCTAATTATGGCTTTGTTTTACGAAATTTTTGTCATGATTTATACTTGTTTAAATTATGAAAATTGTTCAAGCCTCCACCACATGGTGCCTTGAACTCAGTAACTAAAGGTTCAAAGACTAGTAATCTGTTGACAAGACATTTACTTCTTTCTGCGGGCCTAAAATTAGCAGCAATTTGACGAATTCGCCGAGCAGAAGATCTGTGTGAGATGAATGCATCTTGTTTCGAACACAGCAATATTGATATCAATCTTCGATAATTTTCATAAAGAAGGAACGAGGAACATCTTATGGTAGCTTAATAATCAACCATACATTGTACACTACTTTAGCAGTGAAGATATTGCAGATTAATTGATCGATCCTTTTACTCTGTCGAAATGCTTCAGTGTTGTGCTTTGTACATGGAATGAAACCTGTTTATTTGTAGACAGGTCCTACAGAAGTTGACATCAGGTACACTTATTTGTGAAGGCCCACACCTGTCTCCTGTAAGATTCCTAGTTAATGTGTTCATTCAAAAGATAAACTCTAGGGACCAAAGGGCACCACCGAGGAAGGGTTCAAGAGCTCAAAGGAACCTTAACACGGCAACTTGTGAGACAAATACACATCAAAACTTATGAGCTGATTTTTGGATTACATTATCCACTTTTGTCTATTGTATGGCTGTAATTTCAATACATATTTCAATACTTCTGTTCCACTTCTTGTCGTCGGTGGCCATAGATGGAACAACACCTTTTTTTTTTTTATCTCGAGTACTCATATGAAGCCCTTAACAAAAAGATTTTTTTTAAAACAAAAAATTCTTATCTGATCCAGCCTAGCTAGCAGAAAGCCAAAAACATGGTTATGAATACCAATGAATTATTATACAAAACTAGATGATGGAACAGTTATGTGACTGGTGAAAGTAAGCTGGTAAACCTTATTTTATATAATTGCTATTCCTATAGCTAATAATTCGAAAACAAGGATTCTTGTAATGTTCTAAAAAATTCAAGTAATTTGATAATAATGATTATATTAGATATTTGATTAACCTTTTAATTTTAGTAATTTGATTTATTCACTCTGGCTAAGATGGTTGGTTCCTATATCTAATGCCTGGTATTTAGTAAGCTAAGGGGGTTGATAGTTAATATCTATAAAATTTCTCCTTTAATGAATTTGAAGACTTTTTAATATTTAAATAAATATCTTTTTCAAAGAAAAATTACAATAGTCTTTTTAAAAAATAAACTTTAAAAATATATGTGCTAAAAATATTCAGAATAATGAGATTGTGAACCCTCCTTCTGTTAAGGATTCAATAGGTTTTTATAACCCATGATTCTTTTCTATTGGTGAAGAGGAATAAAAAATTATATTCTCCTAATAACATTAAAAATCTCTTATGTATCAAAGAGAAAAATATCTTTGACTTTTTAGATAAAAAATATCTCTGACTCATCAGAATCTTGTTGTCTAAAATGAAACCTATGAAAATTACCAGAGCTGCATGTATTTAGCCTCAGTGCTTGGCTGATCCCAAGAATAATAGGTTTGGCAGCTTACCAGACCTGTATATGTTTTGCCTTAACACTTGGTTGAACTTAAAAATGTTAGGTTTGACATATCGCCAAACTTGTATATGTTTAGACTTAATGCTTAGATAAGCTCTAAGATGCTAGGTCTAACAGCTCATCAAACTTGTATATATTTGGACTTAGCGCTTGGTCGATCACAAAGATAGTTAAGTTTGAGATTGTTGGGTATGACAACTCGCTAGACTCATATATATTTGGGTTCAACGCTTAGCTAATCCTAGAGTTGCTAGATCGAGCAGCTCACTCAACCCATATATATTTAGTTGAGCCCAAGGATGTTAGGTTATCACTTTACTTTTGGTTTCTTTAAATGAAAAAAGATTTTGATCCATCAGTAGTCTTCTAAATTTTTCATATTTAATTCATAAAGATTTTGAAAGTTTATCAGTAATAAATAAGTATTTTTACCTTCTCCATAAGATCTGTCTAACCTTGTGACTCGTTTTTATTAAAAGAGGTGTCCTTCAAGAAATAAAATGATAGCTTGCATTTAATGTAGTAATTGAATGGATTTCTAATGATTTAAGATGACATAAAAAATCATTCATCTAACAATATGGATGAAAAGTTATTTTCTTTATAACCCTTATTGTTCATACTCCCAACTTTTCTTTTACTTTCACTCTTTGTAACTTCTAAGAAATAGTTTAGTGAAAAAATCTTAAGCCAGTCTCACTTTAATTTAAGAAGAAAATTATCACCTAAAGTATTTCCTACCAGAAACTTTTTTTTTTTTTACTTTGAATAGAAAAATGGACCAAAAAAAGTCAAATTTGTCTCTAAAATAGAGATGTTGTCGTCTCTAATAAAGAGTTTAGGTTCCAACTTGAAACTTGAAGAAACGACAAAGAGCAAGGATCTATCAAATTGGACCCCAAAACTAGAAGGGGTGACACCTTAACGTACACCTCTTTTTAGTGGGGAAGGTAAATCTTCCTGTAAGATAAGTTCTTCTCTTGCTATTACCAAGGAATCTCATGAGAGAGGGAGGTTGCCCTAAACCTCTAAAGATAATGCTCTTATCATATTAGATGCAAAAAAACATATAGTTTGTTACTTGTCTATAGCCAGGAGAGTACACAACTCAAATGCCTGATTGAGCTAAGCATATGAGCCAGCAGACCTTGGGCTTTACCCGGAGTCAATTTAAAATTGCAATTCTTTTTTGCATGTATGCATTAGGGTATTTCTTCTCTCTCAAATAATTTATAAGATAAGAGTTTATATATTACTAGTTAGGTCCAAACCAGTTGCACCATAATAAATGGATAACCTTGTCCGCTTTTAATAAGTGTTTTAGGCTTATCAGATTGAATCTACAGTTAATGTTTAACACAAGGATTGTTAAAACCTATGGTATAGGCTAGTTCAAGGTTCTTAGGCCAAGTTCATTGAGTTTTACTATCTTTTTGAGCAACCATCATTATTCTAAGAAGAAGTCGGTCCTGATTGAAGAGTTTTTGATGTTTTGATAAAGTAAGTATTCTAACAGCCATAGAGATATCCATTTGACATTCCATTTCAAGTGTTTTGTGGTTGTCTCTCGTTGATAATAATTAGGGATGTCAATAACTAATTTTGAAGGAAAATTTAATGGTTTTTTTTATTATTCCCACAAATAGTGTCAATGATGATGTTCTAAAAATAAAAATAGTTTGGGGGCAAAGCTTTTGTCTTGAATAACTGGTTAGTTACTTGGTTCTGACAATTTGATCCATTTTCTTTAACCAAGATGGCTAGTGCTTTGTGTTTGGTAAGTCAAGGTGGTTAGTAGCTAGTACTTGCAAATTTATTTTTTTTTTCTAAATTTGGAGACTTTCTAATACTTAAGTGATTATCTTTTTTAGAGAGAAAACATAATAATTGTTTTGAGAGATAAACTTTGAAACTACAGATGCTAAAAATATTCAAAATGATGAGATTGTGAATCCTTTTCTTTTAAGGATTCAATAAGTTTTTGTAATTCATGATTCTTATTTTTTAGTGGAGAGAAAGACTAAAAGTCATATTTTATTATAATATTAAATATCTCTATGTTTAAAAAAAAAAAATATATTTGACTCGTTAGAAACTCGTGGTCTCTAATGAAGTCTAAAAATATTACCAAGAGTCACATATTTAGAGCTTAGTATTTGGCTGAGTTCGATAATATTAAATCTGATAACTCGTTAAATTTATATATATTTAGACTCAACTCTTAAATGAGCCTAAAGATATCTTGATTTCAATTTTTTAAAATTAAAATCTAAGTAAAAAAAATATTAATTCATCATATTCATTATTTAGAATTGAAGCGAGTAGAATAAATTAAAGAGGCATGCATCAAAAGTAAGTGTGTGTGTGTGTGAATGATATGGTTGATTAATGATTTAGCAAATAAAAATATAGAGTAAAACAAAAGATGAAGCAATGGTTGACTTCTGATAACAGCTCATATACATGGTGGTAGCTACAAGACAAGTGAAGGAGCGCATTATGAGGCCTGGAGACTACAAGAATCTTTGCATATATATTATTTAATACACATAATATCCAATTGGGATGAGTGGATTAGGACAATGGCCAGAGGTCAAGGACATTAAGGAAGCTTCATAATTCAGTTCATAGGTATTCAAAGAACAATATGCCTGTTACATTAACATTATTGATGATGTTACTCCTTCTTAATTGATTTCTCAGAGTCTGAAACTTGTTTAAAGAAAAGTTTTTCTAAGCCATTGTCATGCAGCATACCCTGAACAGAATATATATTTTGTCTTCATGCTCGACAGCACATAAAAAAAATTGCTCTGCAACTTGCCTGAATATATGCAATCAAATTAAATGGAAATGAGCCGATAATTAAGCAAATTTTCTTCATTAATTTTCTTTAATCACCATCAATATTTATTCTGGCATACACGCGTACGTACCCTGTTTGTCTTCTTCTTCTTCTTCTTCTTCTTCCATGTAGGTATCATAATTTGGACATGATAACTGATTGTAAAACATTAATAGCTAGACGTCTTTCCATTTCCTTGATGATTTTTGTTTTCCTTGTAAACAAATCAAGAATGGTGAAAAAGGAATTTAAATCTTGTCACTCCAACTAATCCATTCATATATATATATATATATATATATATATACAGACACAAACACACAGACACGCACACGATTAATTTAGTTGGCACTGTGCAATAAGTAACGATTCCCATACTGGGTATGCCATGTAACCTGTAATAATTCATCAATAATTTTGTCGTCATTGTAGTCTTTCAAAAAATACGTTACATTACCTCTCTTGCACATCAACTCCTATCCCACGCCCTCCTATAGAGGACAACAGCATTACTGTGACTGTCCTGGCTATTTATACAGCTAAAAGAGTGCGTGCATGGGATGACCAGACCCCTCCCTTCTCTATTTACTAGTATTAATTGTGGCCTTATATATGGATAGCATTTTCCCATAATGAGAAGAACAGGTTAGTAATTCAAATTGCAAGATGTATTGAGTGATTTGCATATACATGTGTGTGGAGAATTGATTAAATTTGAGGGTGTTTCTGGGAGAGAAGGAATATTTCCTAATATGATTCTAAAACAATTACTTTAGGTTACTGAGACTGGAAAAGTTGCGTCAAAAGGCCTGACACAAAAGAGACGGTGGATGGTAGCTGAAAGTTGCTTGCCAAAAGGGAGGGTAGCAGCTAGCTAGCTAGCTAGCTGATCAAGGATAGGATGGATCACAGGGAAGTATTTAGAATTTTCTTCCTATCGAACAAGACTCCAAGAGGAGGCATATGTAGAAGCCGCTGCTATCATCAATTTATTGCAGGATACCATATTTGCTTCATCTCACTGATTTGGGGTATTTCTTGTCCTCAAGAAACTTTCCCTTCTCCATTCTTGTGACTTATTTTTGCATTAGGAATCTTGGGATGGACTTGGTTAAATATGATATTGCTTAAAACCCATCCTATCTCATCCCATCGCAATATCTCTTCCATTGTAAATAAATAGAAGCAACTCTTATCCTTCACAAGTACATGTCTACATCACCTTAAACTTTTACTCGGGCTTCTGAGCGTAACAGTTCTTACAATTACTTAAATATCTGCCGAGAGAAGAGCCCCACCAGTCCTCCTCTGCAGAAGTCTTAAATCCTCAAATTTTGATGGGAAATAACTAGGCCTGGTCAAATTATTGGCACACTACTTCCCCCATGCTCTTCGTTTCTTCATCTGCTAAAGGACACCAGTTGGATCAGGACCGTCCATGAGTTATAGAACCGACCTTATTGTGGTCCCAAATGCTGACATGGACCATCCAAGACAACAGCATGTAACTCTGGAAAACCATGTATAAATCTGAAGCCACAATCTTCAATCATCCTCTTGAATATGACTTTTCTCTTTGAGCCGCCTCCTATTAATTTGATTTCCTGCCAGGCTGCCACTTCATTTTCTTCTCACCACTCCATTCTCTCTCCCTCTCTCTCTCTCATCACATATTCCAATCACTTCACCACTTCCTAGAATCCATTTCAAAGCCCCAACTCTTCTCCTGTTGCTGACACAATACTAGTCTACTTCTTAAAAGTTTATTTGCCAGCACTGCATTGCAGGTTTTGTTGCACTCCTCATGGGGCGGCATTCTTGCTGTTACAAGCAGAAGTTAAGAAAAGGCCTGTGGTCTCCTGAGGAAGATGAAAAACTTCTTAATTATATTACTAAGCATGGACTTGGCTGTTGGAGCTCTGTCCCTAAACTGGCAGGTACCCTTTATTTGTTAATAATAATGCTGAGTAAATGGTGTCAGAATACTAGATTTAGAATTCCTGTAAACATCTCCTAATTTACATTACACACACACACACACACACTGGCAGGGTTGCAGAGGGGTGGTAAGAGCTGCAGGTTAAGGTGGATTAACTACTTGAGGCCTGATTTGAAGAGAGGAGCATTTTCTCAGCAGTAAGAGAACTTGATTATTGAACTCCATGCAGTTCTTGGCAATAGGTAGTTTATATTTATATTAGCTTTATAAAATCATTCTTAATAAGACTTTATTTATATCAAACTTAAGTGTTTCAATCATATATTGACTACTTCTTGCTACCTACTTGATCAGATGGTCTCAGATTGCGGCACAGTTACCTGGAAGAACTGATAATGAGATAAAGAATTTATGGAATTCCTGCATTAAGAAGAAATTGAGGCAGAGGGGCATTGACCCCAACACTCACAAATCACTTTCTGAAGCTGAGGATGGTAAAGAGAAGCAGCAGCTCACAGCTGACAAAAGCAATGAGAAAGTTTCTATTGTATCAAATGAACTGAACCTCATTGAGGCAGCTACTTCAAAACCACCTGCTGTTTCTTCCAGAAGTTCGAACGTCATCACCACCAACAACAATAAGGACAGAAGTGGTAGTAGCAACTTGACAAATATTCCACCGACACAGGAATTCTTCCTCGACAGGTTTGGTACCTCCCTTGAAAGCTCCACCACGGCCAGTTGCATGCCTTCTGATTTGATGGATTATTTCCCTTTCCAGAAATTGGATTACAAACCTATTATAGACCTCTCAATGAATCCAAACACCACTCTCTGCTTTAATCCAAATTCCTCCTCTTCTGAGATGATTTCTCATGAGTTCAATTCTAGTATGACACCTCCGACTATTCTCCCATCCAAGTCAACTTCTATGTTCCAGACTCCAATATGTGTAAAGCCTTCTGTTAGTCTTCCATCAGATCATAATCCTTCTGTAGGCTCGTGTGATGTGAATGGGGTTCAGAACTGGGAAGCAAGTAGCTTCGGCAACAACGGAAGTGGAAGCAATGGAAGCAGTAGCAGTATTGAATTGCAAAGCAACACCAATTTCTTTGAGAGCAGCGCCTTCTCGTGGGGTTTCGCTGATTGTGGGAAATCCAGCGACGAAGCTCACCTTCGATCTCTCGCAAAGGAGACGGTTGAAGACATCAAATGGTCTGAATATCTTAGCACCCCGTTCTTTCTTGGAAGCACAATACAAAACCAAACATCTCAACATGTGTACAGTGAAGTGAAACCTGAAACACACTTCATGGCACAAGGGTCAAGTACTAGTTGGCTACATAATCAACATCAACAAGCTTCACAGCCAGCAGACATCTATACTAAGGATCTGCAAAGACTTGCTGTGGCTTTTGATCAATCCATATAGGTTATTTTTTAACATGCGCAGAGTCTAATTAATTCAATTACACAGGTTTTCAGTTTGAGATGGAATATTGGGGAATAGATTATCTTCTGGCTACAGGTGTGTGCTATAGATTTCCTTCTTTTGATTTTTTGTATATGTGTCTGATACAGAATTCTTCAGCCTTTTGTTTACTTCATAAATATCTGTGATTGAACCAAGTTCATGCTGTCATTGTCTTTGAAAAAACAGCTCTGTAGAAATTTTCTTAATAAGGCTTGTTGAAATTTTCTTCAACTCTCTGTAATTGTATCTGTGACTGTAAGCAATCCATCCATAGCTTTTTTAATTTAGGCTTTACCTCCTCGCCTTTTAAAATTGAAAAATCCTGCAAGATTGTGACTCTGTCTGCAATATATCCGAGAATCTTTTGGTTTCCTGGGATTCATAATTTTCTTATTGTCATCCATATATATTTTTCTGTATTGATCTCTTCACATTACAAAAATACAGAAAGAAAATTCCAATCTGTGCTTTACTAATGCAGAATTCGAGGGGCCATTTATCTTAAATGGGTGTCTATCATTGTCTCCTAGAGATGGAGATAGTTTTCACTTTTTTGACAGCCGTTTAGTCACTTCCCTTCCCTTCAAGAGACAACCCTTGAAGACATCAAACTATAGTTGCTGTCTTCCTCTGAATTACCTCATCAAAAAGGTGCCTTGACATGCTTCTTAGAATTACAACCCAAGTGAATAACGAAGGCAGGCAGGCAGCCGTATCTATCTATCTATATATATATATATAGCAATCCCTTCTAGTCGACAAGACTTGTGCTTTGTATGTATGACTTTCAATCTTGTAAGGGCCATACATTTCCTGTATCAAGTCTTTCTTGAGGTACTAACATTATCTTGAAGGACATGGCTGAGCAACAATCTTCCCATTCAGTTTCAAGGGAAGGTGGATATTTAAATGAGCAGTCATGTCGAGGTGACAAAATCTACACCATTGATCACTTTAGGATACCCAGTCTAATATAGTGTCCTTGCTGTGGGCCTGTACTTTTACTTCTTCTGTGATGAAGACGGAAAGGGGTCCCTCAAAGGGGCATCTACGTACTGATGCTGAAATTTTACGGGAGAATGGATAGGAATTTAGTGTTTCCAGGCACATCCTGTTGGGCCAAAAAAAAAGGTGTGTTTTCTAGCAAATGGAAGAGTAAGAGGTAACAAAACGAAGGCCTTGCTAGCAAATGGAAGAGTAAGAGGTAACAAAACGAAGGCCTTGCTAAGTCAGCAGACTGACAAATTCACCGTGACAATAATCTGTGTGTGATAAATTATGCATGGGGCTTAAAAAAAAAGAGATTAGAAAGTAAAAGGTAGTATTATGATTTTTTGTCCTGGGAGATTAACAGGGTAAAATTATGAGAGGATTAACAATTAAAAATTAAAAATTAAAAAAAAACAGGGCCCAAGTAAAATTGTCATATTGCAATCTTTCATGCTTGCCATCATCATCATCATCATACGAAGTTTGAATTCCCACTGTTTTTTATTTCGGCTGCAGGCTAGGAATGCTATGTGCTTACCCCTTTGTTGCCAGTAAAATGATCTTAGAACATTTGGAAGTAATACTTAAAAGTTTTAACATATGAGATAGGAGGCGACAACGACTAAAGATATTTTTTAGGGTGTAAACACCCTTCTACCATGCAAGTGATTTAACAAAATTAGAATTTAAATGCACACAGACAGTCTCTTACCGTTGGAAAAAAAGACAACAAAAATGGCAACAAATTTGTCCCTTATAGAATAAGATTCTAATCTTCCTGACAAAAAAATGAATAAGGAATAGTGGGTTACCATTCATTCCTCTCATACATGCGACAAGAAGGTTCATGTTTGTCCATGTGCAGACATCCTAAGCAAATAGTTTCCTTCAATAAACTATGAACAAAGTCTCTTCCTTCTTTGCAAGAAACCTCCACACACACATATGTATGTATGATGATATATTCACCTCAAACACATGTGAGCCGAATTATTGTGTCTTTTGTTAATTAGGGCCCTACAATCATGGGTGCAGAAAGAACACACAAAAAGTCTTGTGATGCAATGCCAGACTGAGAGAATGGAAACAATAGTAGGGCAGAAATCTTTTCCCTATTTGTTTATAATGTCCGGCAATAGAAAATTCAAATGCCCTTGGAATCTTGCTTTTTATTGAATTATACTATAATAATAACAATAATAATAATAATAATAATAATAAGAAGAAGAAGAAGAAGAAGAAGAAGAAGAATCGGTTTTTTAATGACATATAGGCGAAATGAACACGAAAGATGACGCTGCTGATGATGATTATGACAATGATGAGTACATATAATTTAACATTATCATATCGAATATTATATGCGATTCTCTTTTACTTATGAAAGATATACTTGCATGAGACAGGTAAAATCAGGCTATTACGACAGAGAAACAAAGAGAAGATCGATGTGGTGTGGATGAAAGTTACAGTTGCAACGGAAAGAAGAACAAGCTGGCTTGAAATCAATTCTACTTGAAAGAATGCTACAATGGTGTGAATAGCTGTTAGTTCTGAAACTGCAACCTTCCATTGGAAGTTAACAGACTCCCAGATCTTAGGATTTAATGATCTTATTAGGTTGTAGGCACTCGTTAGCAAAACCCCAGAAGGGAAACAGAGAGTTTTCCATTCAGGAAACTGCAACTGATCACCTGACCTGTTGCGGTTTATCCCTGTCATTTTCAGGACTAGCTTGTGCCGTTCTGCTGATGTTACTTGGGTTGTTGGGTTCCATATTATTTATGTTGTTCCTTCAACGTTGTGGCATTAGCAAGCGAAATGTTAATTTAATCCTCACATTGTCATCACCTACATAATCAATCAGAAGGTTAATGATTAGGAACCCCATCACAATCATAGCCACTGATCATCAAATCTGATACTTTAGAGCGCCTGCATGTTGAGAAAATTAAAGACCAACGAGGCAACAACCTCAATGAGAAAGCCTATGTCCTCAAAAGCCCACGAAGCTCCATTGTAAGGGGGTGTTTGTTTTGCTGGGTATTTTTTGAAGTCATGACATTTAATTTATAAACTTAGTTTATTTATTAAGAAATAATCTCAACTCATTTTATCTCTTAAGATATGTTATAAATTAATAATGGTGATGGTAATATTATGAATTGAGTATTCATAACATATTTTATAAATAATCGAATTCATAATATTATCTAACTATTTTGTGATTTAACTACCATGGAATTCTTATATCATTATTTACCAAATATTGTAGTAACGTATTTAAAAATTTTATTCAAAACTCAAAACAAAAGCTCCACAATTTTATTAAAAATTCAAGACAGAAGCTCCTTAACGTGTGTGATAAATCCTCTGACAATCTCTCTAAAAAAAAAAAAACAAACTTGTCATTTTAATTTTTTTAAAAATATATTCTATTTTTTTTAACCAACTTGACATTTTTCTGTTCACTAGTTTAAATCAAAATCATTTGGGATAAAATGATAATAACCCAAAATAGTAGGTGGTCTTGCTCAAAATGTTCTTATTTAAAAAATTCAGCACTTAATCTTTTCGCTTCCACGAAAAAGGTTGTATTGGCCCAGCTGACAAGATGATAGCAGAGTCAAAAGAGAAAGTGGGGATGGGAGCCAACCTTTCTCGAACACAAAGTCAAAAATATGAGCATGTAAATATGGACTTCTTGATTGATACAATTCGAATCGAAAATGTAAATGCACAAGATGTGCTGCATCAAATACAAAGGCTTGCTGATAAATTTACATTTCTCAGCACACCCTTCCTTGTTATTGTCCTCTACCAAATTTCATTGAATCGGATGGTTCTATTACAGTAACAATGAGGATATATCTAATAAGATGACTGTAAAAATACGGCCCTTCTGATTAAATTTGACTCATCTAAAAACTAGATTGTGGCAACTGTTGTCACAGGGATAGGGACAATCAATAGCCTTCTCGCCTGCACGCTCGAAATACCAATCTCCAACAGCAAGTGCAATAGGCTGCACATTGTCAACCACATCAGTTAGATATTTGAAAGCTTTGATAATGTGAGAGATGAATCAAACTGCACATTGTCAACCACATCAGTTAGATATTTGAAAGCTTTGATAATGTGAGAGATGAATCAAACAGGACTGCTAGTGTTCTAAAAAAATACAACCAGGAATGAGGAACCCCAAGAAAAGGGCCACAAAACAATAACTTGTGTTTTTCCTTTCTGTTTCTTTTCGAGATCAAAGCAACCTTGATGAATAATTATGAGGTCTGATTAGACATACCTTGCTTCCAAGGACGGGAGAATCATCAGCAAACCATGTATCTTGCCTCTCTGATTGGCAGTGAGCAAAACATGAATTTATAAACAATCCATTCTGTCTAGAATTTGAAAAACCTTTTATTGCATTTAGCATTTGATTCCTAAATCCTGTTACAAGAAACACATGAAAATGCCCCAATGAGCATACTGAAACTGTTATGTTTTGTGGCCTTGCGGGGACCCAAAAATGGGTTACAACAGCCTATATTAAATAAAGTGATCTGCAATATTAAGTACCTTGCAGAAATTGGAGCTGAGATGCAGAACATTTCGAGTGGTCCTTTCTGCAATTGCTCCAGTAGCCATGGGGATCAGCAGATGGTGGAGCTAAGCTGGACTGGATCTGAATTCACATGGTAAATATGATAAATATGAGATTCGGTTATCTTATAAACCTTCCACTAACAGTAAGTTAACTCGTGTAGTTTGTTAGTCAAGGACTACTCCGCTAACAATAAAAGACTCGTGCATTATCACATTTACTGGAAAAAGATTATTACCTGCCATGAATCATAGGCTGTATTGAGAATGAACAATGGGGCTTTAACATTGCCGATTATGTTTTGTGGGAAGAAGCACTGAAATAAAAAGGAAATCACAGCAAGATGGATGGGTTTCAGATGTATGCAATACATGCAAATTAGATAGATGTGAGACAAGAAAGAATGATAAATAAAATGATTACAGAAGTTGGATCAAGGTGGTTGGTGCATATACGTGGAAGGTTATTCTGCACCCCCTGAAAGAAGTATGAAAAATACCACAATTAGCATTCAGTGAAAGCATAACTCAAAATCTTCAAACTACAAACATAGCTAAATTTACAAAAGTTGGACATCAATATACTACCTGCAAGCCGACAACTCCACTATATACGTTCCTTAAGGTGCGCCCACCAGAAACATCAACTCTAAAATTTCCAAAAGGAAATGAGAACGGATAAGTTAGGTGCTAAGTGAAGAGAAATCAATTCTCAGAAATGAGGAAAACAAGAAAGAGCGTCAAGATAACAAGCAATTACACATCAAGGAATAAACCAGCATCACTCAGGCATTTCACTCTAGTTGTTTTTGGAAACAAATCCCTAAACTCGTCACAGTGTAGAATAGAAGCTAGACCCCCAGCAGAGCAGCCAGAAAGAAGAGCCTGAGAAAAAAATAACAAAATTATTGCGAGAAGAATCAAGAAGAAAAGATAGCGGTAAGAAAATTGAAAGCTGATGAGATATAGAACCTGATTGGCATAGCGCATTCCACTGGACATTAAATCTTCCATTGCAGCTGACCATATACGTTGTCCTCTAAATTGAAGCTGTGCAGCCTAAAACAAAATCATTTGATTCTAACATGTGAGCTCACGTGATTAGTCATAACTTTCATGATGCTAGTTTAAGAGCTTCCAATCAACTCATATAAGTGGAAAATGTGTTAAATTCAAAAATATAATCAGGGATGCTATAGTAAATGGCAAGATTCCAACCTTATGTTCACTGTTCCCAGTAAAAGAGGCACCATCACAGTAACGGAGTTTTACTCTGTTCCAGTTGAAAAAATCTGCAAACCACATGTCAATAATGCATCCAAGGTCAAATGCGACAAATAAAGAGGTATTTTAAAGTATTTGAGAGTTAAGGTTAAACCAGGATTTTCTTCAGGTTTATTGCTCAGTATTCCTGTAAACGCCAACTGCTTTTCCATGTAGTTAGATGAACCTCGCCGAGTTTTTTTACGGTAAACACAAGCTCTGACAGTATTACACCATCCTCCTCCCTGCACAAGATTTTCAACAAAGTCATCGATGTCAATTGAAAGTGGCCTGTGAAACTTGCATAGCCAGCTGACTAAGTAGCTTAAGTCAGCAAATCCTAAGAGAATTTAATTCAAGGTTGTCAACCTACTTACCAAGAAAAATTTTATATATTAGTGGCTCACAATCCAATATCAAGAGCTTCAGATAAATATTATTAATCCAAGTACCGATAGCAGTAAAAATCATATACATTCCTTCACTTAGGTAATTATTTGTATTTTAGTTTTCCAAGCAATGTCATCTTGTGAGTCTGTAGTTTTTTTAACTGCCCAATGGCCAGTAACAAGACACATAATTAATCATCTACACAAATGATGAAAGGTTTAGCTCACAGCCGAAACAAGTAACCAAACAGTTGAAAATATAGACCATAAATTATGACTTCAAGATTATGTAAGAAAAATTATGCAAAAGCAAGAGACTACATGTTAGTATAGAATTTCTAACATTAATAGTTACAAACCTCCAATTGAATAAGCCAACTATTTGCCCCAGAACCATACCCACGATGCCAATGGTATCCAGGCAATGTTCCATCCAAACAGACTGCAAGATTGACAGATGATAATTAGGACAGGATATAAGACAAAAACATCATTGCAAAATACATTAAAAATATCTTTCATGTCACAGCTCTTAAAAACTAACAACAACATTTGTTTTAATAAATTTGAATGGAAGAGATTTGAGGGAATATATATATAAAAAAAAAAATGTGAAAATTTGAACCTTGATTATCAACAATACCAACCACATTGCTATTGCTGTGATAATAAGTAAAGAAATTGGAGTAAAACAACAGAGGATGGAACAAAAATTGTCTCTCTGTGCCCACGGAACTGTCAAATAACAAAGAAAACATAGAAAATGCATCTCTGCCTATATGTATATCATATCAAAATTAAAACAAAATGGGGTCCTTTATTTATTTTTTTTCCTCGCAAACATAGAAGTAATATTTAAATTCCTTTTTCTTCTCTTTCCTCTTTACTTTTTTTCTCGCAAAAATAGGTAGAAAAGGAGAAAATAAATAAGGAGGAAACAAATCTAAATCATTGAAGAACTCAGAAACCAGAAAAAATAGAATCTGACAGTACACTGAAAGTTGAATCATATCAATATCAGTAAGACGTGGGAAAATGAAAGTGGCATTTAGTTTTCCTACAAACAAAATAAAGAAGAAGCAAACTTCGGCATCTGAAAATGAAAAGAAGCAATCTTTAAAAGTTAAATTACCTGCTCCTTTAGCAGCAGCTGATTTGATGAGAGTGAGGCCAACCAACAAAGCATTATTTCCAAAAACAGCTTTAGATTCATTATAATAAGAAGCATTACTTTCAGTGTAAAAAAGCTCTTCTTCATTGATCTCCAAGATACCATTTACCTCCCATGCCCCAAAAAGGCAAAGAACAGCAGCAGCAGTCCAGGAGCCGAAAAGCTTCATTTTTTTATTTTTTTTTATTTTTGTTAGCTCTGTGTGCCAAGTAAATCTTGAAAAGAAACAGAAAGAAAGAAGCAAAAGGTGAAGGCTTTGGGTTTGGGTTTGGCTTCACGAGGGAAGGGATAGTTTGTTACGCTTAGCAGTGCTAGTTTTATACTAAAAATGGCTAATTTGTCAATGTCATTATGAGCATATTTATTTAAATTATGAGCGAGAGAGAGAGATACAATCTAGTAGCTTAGCTTCCTTGAATTTATTTGGGAAGCTAAATCTATAGAGAGAGAGAAAGATGTTTTATGTGCCGGGCTTTCCAAGGTTTATTACTGGAAGCATGCTAGGAATCTGACAAAGATTTAAAGTAAATATAGTCCTTGATGTATTATCACATTATTAAGTTAGTCCTAAACCTTTTTGTTTATTTAATTTAACTCTAAATACAGTCGATGATATAGACAACGACGTGTTAGGGATCATATTGAAGCATATTTCCATGCATGGGATGGAGGTACTTGAAAAGCACATGAAAGTTAGACAAAATCTTCTATCTGCCACTAACCTCAAATCGAATAAATGGAAGGTTTATAACTCATTTGATAAAATCAAATAGATTGAACTAAATTGAAATTGAAGTAATCTCTTAGGGGCTATATATATTAAGGTTCCCCGTTTGATGTACGTATACAAAGAAACTACGGAGAATTTAACGGTGCAGAGAGAGAGTGAACATGTGATTTGAGGTGGAGGGAGGAGGAGGAGGAATGAAAGGAAGGAGGGATGATATGATGAAGCATGAAAGTGTTTGTATGGTAGCATAGCAGCGTGGGGGTGGTGGGGATGGTTAAATGCAGCCATGTTTGGCTCTGGTTAACGGAAGGAGTTGTCCTTTTGCCCTTATTATTATTATTATTTTGTGTGAGACTGTGGTTCCTTTTGCTTCCCTTCTCTTCTCGGTAGATGAACCTCTAGTGCATGATTGGTGTTTGGGATGATTGGTGCGTTTTTAAAAATATATATATTTTATATAAAAATATATTAAAATAATTCCTTTAAAATTTTTAATACCCATGAATCAAAATCATTATAAAATATCAATTGAATATTTTTTCAAATAAAAAACTCTCTTAAAGAATATATAAAAATGAAAACGAAAATGGTGTCAAGCATTAGATAGCTGCATTCGTTTCTTCTTGAAATATTGAAATAACCCCAAGCAAGAAAATAAAGGAATCGTTTCTTTTCTTTTATCTTCTTCATTGAAGTTAAACAACAGAAAACCTAACATTGGCTACAAGGGATTGATTCCCAATTACAAAATTCTAAGAAAAGGATTATCATCTACGTAGCATTTTGAATTTGCTTTTCCAGTTGATTATCGCTTTTCTTTTCTAGATTTCTTTTACGGATATGACTCATTAAAACCTTCAAATGGGTGTCGTTGGCACTAAAAAGAAGAAGAAACATCATGGTACCTCCTCCAACAATCATGTAAGATCCGTGAAATGCTCTCTTCTTGACTTGAAATGAGGATACACCGAACTGTTCAGATTTAGATGTATAAAAAGTAATTATGGTGACCTATGCTTAATGCATCCTCGTAATTACTGGTAAGGAGTTAATTGAGCAATCAGTGGAGTCCTACTGTACTGATTATGCAGGGTGGGCAACGCAGCATAATTAATTACCACTTCTATTTAGAATACAATGATAAAAATTAACAATAATTATGTTGACCCACATGGCGCCAACTAATTAATGACACCTCAGGGGGCCAGACCTTGGCATGCGATGTGTCTGGTCCTCTCTTCCTCGTAGACTGCTGTTGTTCCTTCCTCCTCTCACTCTTCGTTTTAGGTTTGGTGCTGGTATCTCTACGAATGCAACTTTCACTCTCGTGTTACCGCTTTTTTGTAATTCCATGAGTTAAATTTGATTTAGAGATTTTAATAAGATTTTATATTTAGAATTATTTTGAGTGTTAAGAATTGAATTTTAAATGAAATTCAATATCTAAAACACTATAAAAATAAAAAATAAAAAATAAAAAATAAAAATGTGCATCGTTAATTTACAATTTCAAAATAAAGAAATTTAATATTAAAATTAACTTTTTTTGAAATATCTATATGGCCTTTTAAAACAAACATTTGAGGAAATAAGATGAAAATAACAAGAATAATATATAAACTAAAATGAATTGAATATTGTATCTTTCATGTCAATTTAACTTGTTTATTTGAATTCAAATCAAACACTGTAATTTAATTCAATTACAAGTACTCTAAACAATTTATTAGTAAATCTCATATAGATTAGCCTTCTAAGTTAAATCCTTTTCATTATTTTCTTTTTAGCCAATATGTCTTCCAACTCCTTTTTTCTTCCTTTTTCATGTAACTTTTTTCAATATACACCCTAAGAGTAAAGGCTTGTCTGGGATTATGGTAATTTATTTTTTTGTCCTGGTAACGCCATGGATAGGTAATAATATTACAACAGAGCTAGATCATCTCACTTGAAAGTAATACCTGCCCAAACCCGTCCTTCACTCCGTCCATCGAACGAGACGTATCTACAATATCGATCGAAAATGGTTGAAACTAATTACATGATCTGTGAAATAAAGGCTAAGGCCTACATAAAAAATAAAAGACGAAGAAAAGGGCTTTATATGGGGGGTTCCGATAAAGAAGATGGATGGTGACCAACGATGGTTCATTTAGGTAGCTGGGGACCATGGTGGGTGGAGACTGGGTGTTGATGGTGGGGGTTCTTGCTTCCCTCCCTCCCTACGAGACGGGAACAGCTAGCTTGTCCTGGTATCGAGGCCCCATGCAATTTGATGGTAATCAGCTAGCTAGTTGTGATTGACATTATGCCAACAATGCCGTAATGCCCCTCTCTTGCGCCTCCTGGCTGCTTCCCATCGAAAAGAACAAGACCCTAGCACCCTAGAATATTGACCCTTTCCAGCTCTTCTGACCTGCCCTTTTCGTAAGGACCGAGCTAGGCAGCTCGCGACCATTCCCACCAATACTACCGGTGGCTGGTAGTGCATTAATCTCGCCTCCCAAACTGCTTCCAATTGCCTTGGCAACCTAATATGTCAATTAATATCTCATTATTGGGTATGTATCTAGCTCTCTAGATTCACTTTTAATTGTCTTAATTCTTTTTTTAATGAAATTAATTATTTGAATCTTCTTCTTATTTATTTATTATTAAATTGCCTATTTTCTTATTAGCACCTGCTCTATCGTGTTGGTCTTCCTGTATATGAATTCTAATCCGGACCCCTTTTTTTTAATCGTATCTGTCTTAAAGTATTTGAACCAGGGCAAGATTCTTAACGTGGTAAGGACTTGTAAAGGAGAGAATAGAGAAATGACGAATGTCTTTGTTTTGATCTCTAAGAAACAAAGACATTAAAGCGAGAAGCAATGCATGGGGTGGGGCATAAGCAATACTTTGCATGGGGTGGGGCGTAAGCAATACTTGATAATCTTCCCACGTACTTGCTCCTGGTACTAACGATCTCTCCCAAATGAGTGATGATTTCACGGTCAGTACATTCAAGATAGATGCACGTATCTCTCACGACGGTTAACGGTGAGGCGTAACACCCCCGGATCCACCTGCAACCAAGAGCACGTGAGTTGAGAGGCTCTTGTTTATTTTGCGTGCAAGGCACCAGTTAAGTAACTGTACGCTGGCCCACCTCCAATCCCGTACAATGCATCTCTTAGGTTAAATGGGTGCCTCTTTATTTAATCAATGTTTTTAGTACGTACTTGGCAAGTGACAAGGATGTATAATACATACAGACTGACTTGTGCAGGCAGACACTCACAAACACACATATAAAACATATGGGATGTCATTAGAAAAACACATTTTTTTACTGTAAGAATATTTGTTTTTTAAAATATTTTTTATATAAAATTATATTGAAATAATATTTTTTATTTTTTAAATTTTATTTTTGATATTAACATATCAAAATAATATAAAAAATCAAAAAATAATTTATAATAAATAAAAATAAGTAAATAATTCTTTTTACAAAAAAAAATATTTATAAAACATAAAAGAAACCTATATAAAACTTTGCATGCAGCAGCACCGGTCCAGCAGCGTCGACCTAGATGGTAGGTTCCATGGGCCTTGAGCATGTTGTAACTTTGTCCTTTCCTTTTTGCCCTTCTGATCTCAATTAATAAATAAATCACCAAGGGACGCGCGTAATCATCCCCAAAAGTCCGGGAACTTGCAATCTAATGATTTTAATTAGAGTTATTACAACGTAACTGGACGCGTTACACTGTGTTTCACGAGGTAATTTTTCGTTTTATAAACATACTTATGTGGTAGCCTCGTTTCTCGTTAAACTTAATCTCCCCTCGCCAACCCTATTCATGTTTGTTTAGTAATTAAATGTTTTCTTCATCTGCGAAATTTTTCCACTTCTCCAAGTTAAAAGATAAGTAGAATACACAAGTAAATTACACGCTATAAAACAAAATACATCAAGAATACAAGAAAAATTCTTTAACTTTTATTTATCTCGTCTTACATAATGAATATATGAGCCATGCACAAAAATTGCATGCTACACAGTCAAGCTTACACACGTTATTTTTTACCTATAAACAAGAGCTTTAACAACTATTTATAGCCAAATAAGTGGACTACAAGGCACATCTATGATTCTTATTTTTTAGGACATAATGGGACACTTTCTCCCTCATAATCTCCATGATCTTAATGGCTTATTTTCCAGCAAGTAGTGGATAGTTACTGGCCATGATCCAGCAGCTTGTAGAGCAATTCCCTTGATCAACCCCACGTTCTGCCCCATGAACCCATGATCTAGGAAGTCCATACATCCCACTCACCTATGTTCTGCATGCCTACCTTGCAGCCCCAACTGCTAGTTCTTGCTGTGTCAGTTGTTGAGTCACTCGTATACCTTGGACAGTCCTTTGTCCAAGTTTCATATCGTGCTAAGCCGAACCCATGACTTGCACAAGCTGTTGTGTTCTGCTGAATTTGCATCTGCATGCAGGCTGCCAATTCCTACGCTGCTGAAGTCACATATGCTTGCAGGTTGCCATTATTTGTGTTGCTAAATTCCGCGACAGCCCCAGTTCTCGTTAGCCTATCTTCTTGATGAGTTTTCTTGCCTGGCCTGGACATTCCAGCGTCCAGCCTATGTTCGTCAACAATCTGAGCTGCTGATTTTTCTTTGATAAACCTACAACCACACAAATCTGAGCTGCCAATTTTTTCCACTGTTGGCATAGCTAACAACACCTTTAGACACTGTTTTGGACAACTTGCTGAAGTGTGTACTGATTAGTACTTAAAAGTGCATTTTTATCATGGTTTTATATCATCATTTTGCACTTGAAGTATCAATAACTCCTTAACTAAAATATGTTTTATAATAATGTATCTAATAATATAAGATACCTATAATTTGTGGTAAATGTCTATTTTTAATGTAGGCCTATCACATAAATGAAAGGATTGATTGATGACTTGAAGAACTTAAATTGCAAGGATAAAGAGATGGCCAAACTTAGAAAAGAGATGTCGGTGCAATCCAAACTGGAACACTGTTCGGTAATTGGGTCATATCTAGAGCTATATATCTCAGATTTAGGTCCAATTTATATGGATGGAAAGGTAAGACATAGGCCTACAACTTTCATATGGAGCCCAAGATCTAAAAAGGCCATTATCAAGTCCAAATTGTAGCAACAACAAAGAAGCCCGAATCTGTCTTCCAGCCCGAGCACTGTTCGGTATTTTGGCCATATCTGGAGTTCTAGAAGTCCAAATGAGCTGAAATTTTTACACAAGAAAGCTGAGACAATTGCCTACAACTTTCATGTTTGCAACTGGCTCCAGTTTTGACGTTATCAATGACGTTTTGGGCAGACAAGAGAAGATAAGGATTGTCACCAAGTCAAAAGTTGGCCACCCACTTATCAATTAGTCATCAAATCAATAGTTCCCAATTTTGGCCTATAAAAGGAGGCATTTGCCATGCATTTAGGCATCTTGGTTTCCAGATCAAGATCATGCTCTTCCTTTCTCTCTTTGTATTTTTTATGCTTTGTTTTCATTAATATTAAGTTTATGCCTTTCATTTCCTTTCCTTTACTTAGTTAACTTTTATGTTGTTATTTTGTTTATCTATTTTGCTTTCTTTCATTATGTCTAGCTAAGTTAATTATGTCAAGGTGAAAAGGTTACACTAATGGTGTGAGAATAAGTATAATGTAAACTTAATATGGACTTTAATGTTTGATACTAACATGTTTTATATTTGTTATCTTGTTCACTCTTTAATACTTTGCTTGTTAAATGACTAATCTTGATTTATGTTGTATAACACTTGGTACAACAAATGCTTGGCACTTTCATAGCCCATAATGTATGGTATAACCGACACCTGAGCTATGAAAGGAACTTGATTTGTTGTTAACATAAGTTATAATCATGAATGCTTGACGAGATTTACAAGTATTAGCATTAATTGAATAAGATGACTAATGTAATCATGTTAACAATATATAATTTGATTGGAACCTCCTTTGTGTGTGGTTTCCAATTCAATAATAAGAGTTTATATTATACTTGTTTGATATACCATTAGTGGAACCTCTAACCTTGACATTTGTTATTATTATTGCTTAATCCTTACATTAATATTTCATCTCTAAGTTCTCATCATCATCATCATCTTCTTCTTCTCTTTCTTTATTATTATTATTATTATTATTATTATTATTATTATTACTAGTTGTTATTGTTGTTTTATTATTGTTGTTTATAATTTGTACAATTAACCTCCCTGTGGTTCGACCCCGGTCTTGCCGGGTTATTTATTACTTCGACACTCCTGCACTTGGGAGAAGACATCAACCTTTTAGTCGTGTCATGTACCTCATGCATATTTGACATTGTTACAAACCACCCCTACCAAAAGAACTCGATGCCCTTGTCAGACATATTCAAAGTACCCTTGTTCCTCATCACATTCCATGTTTCTCCTCGCATAACCTCTAACTTTGCCCACATTCAACAACAATTCAGTCCACCAAATTTCATCAACCTGTTTCAAAGCCAAGCTATGACATATTCTGTTTTGGTTCGTTAGTTTTCCATAAATGTCAAACATATCATACTCGCAAGCATGCTTTCATGAAGTTCGAACACTAATCGCAAGCATCCTAGGTATCCATCCCTTTTCACAAAATACATTCATGTAAAATCCCTTCGAAGAACCACATGAGCTCCTATACAAACATCTAATTCTTCAACCATTCTACATGCCAAAACTGTAAGTATAAAATTTAAATATTGCTTACTTGTCCATTGTTCAGCAATCAACTCTTCCTGTCGAATTCTCCTCAGCCAAAATGCAAGGTCGTCGTTGTCCATTGCTGCCGAATTCTATGTAGTATGCTTTTCTTTAGCGCATCCTCACACCAATAGTTCAAACCATGATTTGTCCGTCGGTAAAGTTACGGAGCTCCTCCAACTCTACCTTGACTAAGGCAGTTTGGCCACGCCCAAGTCCTCATCGACTAGGCTGGCCCCTTGCCAATAACTCTTTTACTTAGTGTTAAACACATGTATAGGAATTACATATGTCATTCCTTTTCAATCTTTTCCCACAAAAATAGCACTAAGTAGTGCTTTCAGTGGGCTATCCCTTGCAAAGTGCTTACCCTCGCAAATAAAACAGCTCAACTTGATTTCGAAACCTTTTCCTTACCCTTGGCTTCTGACTTCCCATTACCATCAGCCTGTTTTGGTTCTACCCCATTAAGCTTTTTTTTTCTTTTTCATTTCATACATATCCATCAGTGGGTACGAAACAAAAGATGTTCCAATAATCCCTTTGCTAGCGCCTGCTTTAAAATCTGCCAACCTATTGGCAGCTGACATAGTTGAAGACAAGTCCGAAACTTTTTGCCTACGCAACTCCAATTGTGCCTACGACTAAAGTCCTAGTAGAAAATTGAATGTTTTGTACTTTTTATATATATTATCAATATATAAAATTAAAGAACTAAATTTCTTTATGTAATCCTTTACTAACCCATTTTACAGCAACTTTTTCAAGTCTTCCCTTGCAATCCAGGACATGTTGTTAGGCAGAAATTGCTCTTTCAACTCACGTTTCAAAGTCTCTCATATCTCTATTTTTGGCCTACCAACATTCAAGTCCTCTTTGGATCTTGTTTGCCACCACAATTTCGCATCTCCCGTGAGATACATCATTGCGATGTTCGCTTGCTCATCCAACTCGACCTTGGCATAACTAAAATAGTGTTCCATATCCCATAAGAAATTCTCTAATTCCTTGGAACTTCCAGCACCCCCAAATGCTTTCGGTTCAGGAATCTTGGGTTTAGACATACCTATACCAACAGAAGTGTTTGCCACAACCTTTTTCAAGATTGCAATTGCTTCCTCTACAGCTTCCAACCTTTTACTTGTTTCTATGGCAAGACTAATGTACAAGCTTTTAGCCCGTTCAACACTTGCAATGGCTTCCCTCAACCTATCATTGATAGAACGTTGTTCTTCATCCTCTTGAATAGGCCCTATCAACTCTTCAATTCGAGTCAGTCTTTCTCATATTGCCTCCATACCCGCTAGCATAAGGCTTCAAGCCAACAACTCCAACAATAGCTTCAACCAATCAGTCCTTCGATCAACCCACAGAACGATCTTGTTGTTCTGCCTAGAATGCAACTGTGCTTTGATACCAAATTATCACAGGGTAATTTTTCGCTTTACAAATATACCCATGTGGCAACCTAATCCCTCACTAGACTTAGTCTTCCTTCGCCAATCTCACTCATGTTTGCCTAGTAACTAAGTGTTTCCCCAACCCAAGAGGTTTCCCCACTTTCTCAAGTTAAAAGACAAGTGAAATACACAAGTAAATTGCACACCACAAAGCAAAGCACACCAAGAATACAAGAAGAACTATCAACATGTATTTATCTTTAACAAAGGATTACACAATGAATATATATGTCATGCACAGAAATGGCATGCTACACAGCCAAGCTTACACACGTTATTTCCTATCTATAAACAAGAGCTGTAAGAACTATTTATAACCAAATAAGTGAGCTGCAAGGCACACCTATGATCCTTATTTTTTAGGATATAGTGGGGCATTTTCTCCCCCATGATCTCCATGATCTTAGTGGCCTATTTTCCAGCAAGTAGTGGATAATTACTGGCCATGATCCTATGATCTAGCAACTTGTAGAGCAATCCCCTTGATCAGCCCCATGTCCTGGCCCATGATCCCATGATCTAGGAAGTCTATAACTCTCACTCACCCACGCTCTGCATGTCCACTTAGCATCCCCAACTACCAGTTCTTGTTGTGTCAGTTGTTCAGTCACTTGTATGCCTTCGACAATCCTACATCCAAGTTTCAAATCATGTTAAATCGAACCCATGACTTCCACAAGTTGTTGCATGCTGTCGAATTCGCATTTGCGTGCAGGCTATCAATTCCAACATTACCGAATTTACATCTACATGTAGGTTGCCACAAACAACCCCAATTCTCATCAGCCAATCTCCCTGACAAGTTTTCCAACCTGGCTTGGACATTCACGCGTCCAGTCCATGTTTGTCAACAATCTACGCTGCCGGTTTTTCTTTGACAAATCTACAGCCGTATAAATCTGCGCTGCCGATTTTTTTCATTGTTGGCATAGTTGTTAGCACCCTTAAGCACTATTTTGGACAGCCTGTTGAAGTATGCACCTCGTGCGCATTTGACACTATTACACTGTGGGTGAAGCTACATAATTTCTAAATTTAAAAAAATATTTAAGTCATGAAAAATTTAGTCTAAAAGGTCAAATCTTCAATTCTTTGTTTATGTTATATCTTAAATTAAATTGAGTAAAAGTTATATAATCTATTCAAGTTAACAAATTCATAAATAATTTAGATAATAAAAAAAAACATCATTTGGCTTCCAAAAAAAATTCAAAATATTTTTTTAATATTAAAATAACGACTTATTAGTTTGACATGAGTTTCATGACTTAACCTACCAAACCAGCGACTTAGGTCATGGACTCCACCAGATTTAATAATTTTATTTTTTAAATCTATTTTTTTTTTACTTAATTAAATGATAACAAAGGCAAGGTGATTATTTAAGACCGTGTAAACCCTACTTGAAACAAATTAAAACAAATTATGAAGGTCAATTCTTATCATCTTAAGTTGAACCACCAAAAGCATAATCTGGGTTATGGATTCCACTGAGTTTAATATTTTTTTAATATTTTTATTTAATTATACAATATAAAATAGAAGCTCGCAAAATTAACCATCAAATAAATATTGTCATTGTTTTGAGATCGTGGTAATCTTTTATGAATCAAACCAAAATGAATTATGAAAATCAATTCAAAATCAACTAAATATTGAATGATAAAATTAAAAAATAATAAACTCAATAAAAAATCAAAGTTAAATGATGAAATTATAAAAAAAAATTAAAAAAAAGCTAGACTCATGAGCTAAGTGGACTAAGGCATCTAGGCTGTCTTTAAGCTAGCAACATGATATCTATCATCGATTGGGCTACTTGCCTAGAATCTAACCATCACCGGGGTGGCAAAAAATTTGGAAGACGGGGGATTGACCTAAAAATTCATTTTCAACCTATTTTAACAAAAAAAATAATTCCTAAGAAACATCCTTGAAACCTCCATACACCACTTACCAATATAAAAACATCATATAATCATTTAAAATAATAAAAATAAACAAAATAAAATTAAACTAAATGAACCCTGAGCTATTTTTCCTACCACTATTAAACTCTCATTGAGAAAAGAAATCCAATGAAACAAATATTGTTCCTTTTTTTTATGGATAGATTATGGCTAACATATAACTTCATATTTTTTTAGCAAGATTATGTTTTCTCTTTCAAGTATAGGGATTGAAAATTGAATAAATTAAACTTTAAGATCAAAATCAAAATTATAAAACTATTAGACTTGCCATAGATTTTCTTCATGTTTTACTTTATGATCCTTTGCTTTTAAATTTATCTTTCTACTACAATTTTAAACTCTTTTTCATAGAATTAGGTCACAAAAATGATTAAATAAAAAAGAAAAAAAGTTCAAGGGTGAAATTATATATATATACTTGTTGAGAAATTGTACAATGAGCATTACTGAATTTTGAATTTAAACATATTTTTTCAGTTGATTTAGGAGTGAACTTTTTAAAGTCATTTAAAAATAAAACACAAAATCTTAATGATTTTATAGTAAGCTAATTGAATTATACAAACTACCATAATTGATGTTTTTTTCCTAGTTACTTTACATTCATATAAACAATGATGATTGTCTACTTTTTAAATGACTTTAAAAAGTTCACTCCTAAATCAACTTAAAAAATATGTTTAAATTCAAAATTCAGTAATGCTTATTATACAATTTCTTAACAAGAGGTAGTGTCTATTTTATATTTTGGTAGCAATTAGTTTTTAAAGTACTTTTCGTTTAGAAATACATTAAATAATATTTTTTATTTTATTTCTTAAAGTTTGTTTTGACATCAATATGTTAAAATAATATGAAAACACTGAGAAATTAATTTGAAACAAAGAATTAAATTAAATTAATTTTTTTTCAAAAATATTTTTAAAACATAAAAATAAACAGACTTGTAGATACCATTCTGAAAGGTGCCTAACTTCCTAAAGGTGAAAAACATAAAGGTTAATGGACCTTTAAGTGAACTTAATTAGCTTAGCTTGCTGTTATTAAAGTCTTGGTAAGTATATCTGTCAATTTTTCAAGTTCTAGTTATGAACTAAATTGATGCATTTTATATACACATGGACAATAATTTTATTAACCTTCAACTTCAATATTTGATGCAATGAACTAGATTGAATTTATTACCCAAATTATATTCTATCAAAGTCCAATAATGTGGAGTTGAGATGGCTAATGATGGCTAAGAACTAGTAGAATAGATTCAAATTGTTGTAGTCCAAGGATTCATATTCAAATTGTTATAGTCCAAGGATTGTCTGTGTAACCATCCTTATTTGCTTAATGTAACTCTTTTGGTGATTGCATTTATCATATTCATAAAAACATTACTCAAGAAGTAGCCAAAAAACAATGATAAACAACTGAATGAAGTAGGGATAGCAAAAAAAGACTTATAGGATGGTGCGGGTCTTTAAGTGCTCGGATCCTTCTTTTAACTTCAACCAAACTTGCTACAGCCATTGAAATGGTAGAGAGAACTAGACTAATTCCAATACACTGAAGTTGCATGATGCCTGATGATCTTTCAAGAGAAAGGAATAAAGAAGAACTCATAGATAAGTATGTGTATGATCATAGATAAGACTGGAATTACAAGAACTAATAGGGTAGGGAAATCAAGATTGTTGATTTTCTGGTGCATTTCTTTTTCTTATTGTGCTGGGAGGGTCTGGAGTTGTGCAAAACATGTATTCATTATGATGCTGCTGCCTAATATAGATAAAATTCTTCAACTTGTGTCATAGTGCAAACTGCCCATAACGTTGATTCCATGCCTTGAGGAGGAACGACAACCTTATTTCTGTTATGAGAAACTAAATTTTTAGCTATGACAATGACCAAAAAGTTGTCCACATAAGTCTTTATAGGTTTTTTTAGGGCATTTTTAATTTTTTCATTATAGCTATATGGAATGATAAACATATGATGTAATAGCTACATATTCAATTTCACGTGCTAATAAAATGACTATAGATTGCCTTTTTAACCCCATGTGATTGTTGTGTTTCCCATATAGAAAAAAAAACTAGTAGTGCACTTTCTATTATTTATATCTTTATCCTTATCCCAATCCCAATTCCAATTCCAATCACTATAACCTACATGGTCAAAGCTATTAGAAAATCCATAAAACAAGTCAAAGTCAATAGTATCTTTGACATACCACAGAATTCTCTTTGAAGCTTTGAAATATATCATAGTTAGTGTCTTCACAAACTTGCTTACAAGCCCTACTTCAAAGAGAATATCTAAATGAGTGTAAGTCAAATATCTTAAACTCCTAACTATCCTAATCTAAATAAGAATTATATTTTATCGATTAAACTGGTTGACCAGTTCCTTTAATCTAATTGGTCGATCAATTCCTGACTGGTGAATCAATCCCTCTTTTCTTTAGAAAAACTAGAAATTAAGTTTGATTTTTAACATGACTTTGGCTTAAGACAAACTCTGAAGACTAATAAATTAAAGATTATAGTTTAGATTAGTGCTAATAAAAAGAAAAAATAGACTCAAATAAGAAATGACAGAGCACCTTATAAATATATAACACATTGTATATATGCATACATCGATGAAGCCACATAAAACATAAGAGTTGTCGACACTAATGAATTGTTTTTTAGATAACAATGAATTTTGATTTAAATGAAAGATTTTACTAATTTGACTTGATAGTAAAATGAAACTTGAATTGATTGGTCATTTGTGTACTTTTTTTTCATAAGATAATCCCAATATTTAGTCTTTACTATATTTTACAAATAAAATAATTAACTTATAATTCTCATTCAATATATTTGATAAAAAAATCCTTTGACTTTCAGCTAAAGTACCTAATGTTTTATAACTATTAACACAACTAAAAAATCTTGATTTTTTTAATGAAATTTTAGTGTTGATTTGAATAATAAAGTTCCTCATATGTTTTTTAATTTTTTTTTAAGTTCCTCATCTATTAAGTTTTAAAAAGTTTACATATCACACAAATAGTTTTCCATTCTAATCATTTATCCTAATTATCCACTAATTTAATCTAGATAACACAAAATTATAATAAAATTGATCCATTATCCTCCCAATCACACAAATGCACAATAACCCAATTAAACCCTCTATCCTTACATCAAAAATACAAAAAACAACCTAAAATATTAAAAAAACTGAAAAAATATAACTGAAAAAAAAATTATATTGAAAAACAAAATAGAAGCAATATCATTATCAATTACAATAGAATCACCACGAGTGAGACCTATCCATATATATCAATGATTCATTTTACTCTCCTCGTCTTCCTTTTCATGTAACATGGCCTTATATTTTCCCTTTTAAGTACCATCAATCCACTACTCTATTTCCTCAAAATTTTCTCTTTCCTTAATCAATTAATTATATATAGATTCGATAAAACAAACCCTAGCTTCTTCAATGCATCACTTGCCAATAAAAACTTTAATTTTTTTTAAGTTTTTTTCTTAATAAAAAACAATTGCAATTCTTTCCATCAAACTACCTAATTATATCTTTAGATTCATTGAATTAAGAGAAAAATCAAGACATTGTCTTCTCATATGGCTTCAACTAAAAAACATGATGATTTGAAATGCAACCTTACCTACTAGTATCCTTGTAAAAAGAAAACTATGTTGGTAAATTTTGTTAAAGGTTATGTTCTCTTAGCTCTTTTGGCATTTTTAGCATCTTCACTTTGTATTAACCTAAACATTGTGGCATTATGACTTTTTTCATGTTGAGAAAATTAAATTTAATGTAAAAATTACACCTCCAAATTTACAGTGACATTTGATGTAAGACCACATCGAAAGTGATATCTTGGATTGGAGATTTGATGCAAAAGTTTTTTTTTAGAAAAATAGATATTTTACTTAATTTTATATATTTTTAATTTTATTCTATATTATTTATATTTTTTCATTTTCTATTTGAAGAGAATAATTTTCTTAGTTTATTTTCTTATATTCATTATTACTAGGGTGTTTTTAGTTTTTTCTATATAAAGGGTAGTAATAGCTTTTTAGAAAGTGAATGAATGTATAAATTAAATCAAATATTTTATGAGTCTCTCTATAATTATGTTGTTCTTAGTCTTTGAGGTTTTAATTTGTAACCAACCATGTTATCTTACTCTTTATCTCTGTAAATGGCTATTAGAACTCAATGATTCTTTATGATTTTGGTTAGAGGTCACAAAGGACATGATTCAAAGCCTAATGATTTGTGATAGTTAATTATAATGTGTTGTTGAATATGCATGGTTGGAAGAGATCACAGAATAATAAATGCTCATGTAGGAAGATATAAGAATGTTCTCTCGAGAAAAAGATGTCTAATAACTTGATAAAGCTAGAAAAAACTTTACTGAATCTAGGTTTTCTTTGGGAAGAGTAGTAGGCTGAATAATTATGTTACATATAAAAGAACTCTCTAATACTGAAGTTACTTGAGGGTTTTTTGGGTAGATATTATGTAAGAAAAGAACAAAGAGAGTTATATAGTTTTCTTTTGTGTTAAAATGAAAAAAATTCTCCTTTTCTCTCCTAAACTTGGAAATATATAGCTTGCTTATATAAACTACAATATATGGTAATTATAAATGAAATATAGATGAAGTTATAACATGTATAACATGATGTGTCAAAAAAAAAAAAGAGATAGATAATAAAACAAAAAGAAAGAGAGAGAGAAGAGTGAGCAAATGTGGCGGAACAGCCGAAGATCAAGCCTGTTAGGTCGGCCCAACCGAGCTAAAAAACCTCTTTTTTTTTTTTTTATGTATTATCAGAACTAATGTATACGTTACATCTATGTTAATGTTAGTGAGCTTAGATTGCCCGCCATATCATTCTGTCGACCATTACCTTGGGTTAGGAATGATTGGTCCAATAAAGGCCCATGTGTCCAGATAAAATGGAAAGTGGGCCAAGGGAAAGCCCATGTGTTTTCTTACAGTTTTCGTAGTGCTAGCTAGCTTGAGGCGGGGGCGGGAAAGCGAAGCAAGGCTACGCCTTGGGCTCGCTTCTACTACTTATAAGATCAGTTATCAGAATCAGTAGAGCTCTCTCTTTTTCTTTCGGCATTGCTAAAATCAGTTATTGACTTCAACTCAGTAATGGGTATCAAGGTGAGTGAGCTTGTTCAATGATAATCTTTTTTCAGTAAATCTTCAGTTAGGAATTAGGGTTTTTTATTTTGATTGTGGGAATTAATTATAATTGATGGAGATTTAGGGTTTGACAAAGCTGCTGGCGGATAATGCTCCAAAAGCTATGAAAGAGCAGAAATTCGAGAGCTACTTCGGTCGTAAGATTGCTATCGATGCCAGCATGAGCATTTACCAGTTCCTTGTCCGTCTCTCTTTCACTCTTTACTGATTATCAATATCTTTTGTTTTATTTTTAGGTTTGGGGTTGCTTTTTTTTTTTCTTAATTTAATAGGTATAAGAAGAAATGAAGATTTTTTATTTTATTTTTTTGAGTAATTTAAATTACGAAGTAAAGTCTCTGTGCATTGAATTGAATTGCAGATTGTAGTTGGAAGAAGTGGAACTGAAATGCTGACTAATGAGGCTGGTGAAGTCACCAGGTTGGATGGAGCCTAACGATGCCTTTTCTACATCCTTTGTTTGTTTGTTTTAACGTAGATTTAAAACGGTTTAATTGTATTTTATTTTTGGTGTTTCATTTTGTAGTCACTTGCAAGGCATGTTTAATCGCACTATTAGGCTTCTTGAGGCTGGAATCAAGCCCCTGTAATCTCGCACCACCTCCTCCCCATCTTCTCTCTGTTTCGCTACTTGTAGCTTCTTTATTTCTTGAATTTCTTGTGTTTTGTTTTCCTTACTGAAATTGTTAATCTATATTTCAGCTATGTCTTTGACGGGAAGCCTCCAGATTTAAAAAAACAGGAGCTTGCTAAGCGGTACTTCTTTTACTTTTTTTTAATATGTACTTATGCCCCAAATTCACATTGCCTTGCATAACCTTTTCCTTTCTTGCTTCGCCATTAATCATTCTTCTCATATCACACATGCAATGCAGATACTCAAAGCGTGTTGATGCTACTGAGGATTTGGCTGCAGCTGTTGAGGTACCTAAATGTTCATATCTTTCTTGAATATTCCACTTATACTTTTCATTACTTTTCAGCTTACTCGATGTTTTTTTCAGATTAAGTATTCTGTAAAATTGTGTTTTTTCATTTCAGTCTGGTGTTAAGGAAGATATTGAGAAATTCAGTAAACGGACAGTCAAGGTCTGTTTTTTGCTTTGTTTGATCTCTTTTGTTTGCCATTACTTTACATTATCCCATCATGGTAACATCGGTTTCTGTAAAGATTTTTACTTATGTCGGACAATAACTTTTGATGGCGACATCTTTTTTTCATCTGTTTTTACAGGTGACAAAGCAGCACAATGATGACTGCAAAAGACTTTTAAAACTCATGGGAGTGCCTGTAATTGAGGTGATATTGTGTTCCGAGATTTTTACTGGTGGATTTGTTCAGTGCAAGGCTTTTTATTTTTTCACTTCTTGTAAATGCAAAGTTTTTTTTGTCTATGCAACTTGCGATCATCAATGACATCATAAAAAAACTGATACTTGGGAAATACTTTTTGTTCTATAGGCTCCTTCTGAAGCAGAAGCACAGTGTGCTGCGCTTTGCAAATCAGGAAAGGCAAGTATCTTGCTTCTCCATGATAATTTGACTATTTTGGGTTCTTTAGCATGTCCATAACATTGTGAATGGCATTTGAAGTGTGTCCATTTCATTTCCAATTCACTTGTTTGGATTATCTTGTCTTAAAGACACTGTTTGCTTGCCTGCCTGAAATTTCTCAATGGGCCCTGATTTCCATGGTGGCTTTACCATGGCAGTGTTCACACCTTTAGTTATGTAAGGAAAAAAATGTAGAATCATACCTTTCTCTAGGGTTTTCCCATTCTTCTTATGGAATGGTTTTTGATGATTCATGCAATGTCCCATATGTTTCAGGTCTATGCTGTGGCTTCTGAAGACATGGATTCCCTTACTTTTGGAGCCCCTAGATTTCTTCGCCATTTGATGGATCCCAGCTCAAGGAAAATCCCGGTTATGGAATTTGAAATTCCAAAGGTCCTGTGAAAACGTGAACACTGTTGCAATTGCTTGATGTTCAATTCACTGTTCTGATAATGGGTTTGTTTCAGATCTTGGAGGGGCTAAACCTTAGCATGGATCAATTCATTGACCTATGCATCCTCTCTGGTTGTGATTATTGTGACAGCATTCGAGGTGCTGAGGACTCTTGTTTGTTGGTTCAACTGTTTATTCTTAACTCTTCTAATAAAATTTTTGACTATTTAAGCTTGTATTGGTTCAGCTTGAAAATGTGATGTTGCATTCAGTAATTAATGCTCTTGGAAATTGATGCCACAGGAATTGGAGGACAGACTGCCTTGAAACTCATCCGACAACACGGTTCTATAGAGAGCATACTAGAGAACATAAACAAAGAAAGGTGATTATCTAAGTTTTTAAGATCATCATCTTTCATTGTTGCTTGCATTCCATGTATTTGAAATGGTAGTGAATGATCAATTAGACTAAATATGTGAATATTTTTATTTAAAATTCAGGGGATATAACAAATCAATATCCTATATGTTTTATGCCTGTTTTGTTGAATTTTCAGTTGCATCTGAAAGTTTCTTGCAGTCCTTAACTTATTTTTCATGTGTTCGTGCTGGAATCACCTTACGTATTTTTGGCTTGGTTGGTCCTCGTGTTGGGCAACCTACTGGCTTGGCTTGATTCAGATTCTTTGGACTTGTTCCTTGGTTGATTTTGGCTTTGTAAACATTTGAAATGCAGTTCTTCTTATCAAATGAATAATGTTGAATATATGCTGTGGTCTATAATTTGTCAAACCAAACTTATTTTCCACTTATGATGTGCACCGCTACACATGGTCTTTTTTTCATGCTAATAATTTTCTAGGACAACAATTTTTCTAGTTTATATAGAATGATTTCACATTTGTCTGATAACTTGCTGTTTTTTTTTTTTTTTTTTTTTTTTTTTTTGTTCTTTTACTGATTGTTCATTAATCACACTCTTCATATCCAGGTACCAAATACCAGAGGATTGGCCATATCAGGAGGCTCAACAGCTTTTTAAAGAACCAGCTGTCCTTACTGATGAAGAGCAACTTGATGTCAAGTGGACTTCCCCGGATGAAGAAGTGAATGAATTATTATTATTATTTGGTTTAATTTTTGAAACTTTATGTTTATTCTACTGTCTTTCAATGGCTTTGTGTCAATATTTGAAATGGTTGCATCTGAAATGTTTCAGGGTTTGATTACTTTTCTGGTGAATGAAAATGGGTTCAACAGTGACAGGGTGATGAAGGTGTGCCTCTATCATTTGTACAAACATCTTTATGCAGACATTTCATAATGCTATGTTTTGCAATATGGAAACATGCATTATTAATTTGTATTGATTTCTTAAATTGGAACAGGCAATAGAGAAAATCAAAGCTGCCAAGAACAAGTCCTCGCAGGGCCGGTAAGTACTGCTAAGCAAACAAATGGAGATGGAGCCTTGAATTTTTATAGGGATACAACAAACCAATCCTTAGGATTTCAGATATTCCCCAACCTGCAATATTGAAATTTGGCAATTTTTTCAGCAGTCCTTAGATGATCTTACCATTTCGCAATCATGGATGGATAACAACATGGCAGTTGATTTTTTTTAAAAAAATTAGTGGGAAAAAAGTTGCACCGCATTCTTCTATAGAAAAATAAAAATTGCAACCCTGTTGAAACTTGAAACTCTGGGAACTGATTTATACTTGACCTGTTGTTATTTTCTACTCTGATTTGCCCTATCTTTCTCTCTGCAGATTGGAATCATTTTTTAAGCCAGCTGCCAACCCATCTCAACCTGTTAAGCGGAAGGTTTGATTATATCATGCATTTTAAGGATGCTTCCATGATTTCTGTTCCTGAATATCATTGATGGGGCTAGTGGAAGATGAAACTATTCTGAATTCTTATCCTGGTATCATATGCGAGGATAATATAAAAAAGGGAGGGAAAAAATTTAGGCAAGGTGTAAGCATTGAGGGTTTGCAGTTTAGTTTGAAGATTTAGGATTGAGTAAAGTTTGGAGGTTTAGAGCCTAGTGTTGGAGAGAGATCACGAGCTAGGGTTGATGGTCAGGAGTCAAGGTTAAAGATTCAGAATTATGGTTGAGAATTGAGTGTTTGCTCTTACTGTTCCAGGTATTGGTTACAAAGGGGTGGTTGACTGTTTAGGGTGGATGGTTTAGGATCTTTGGTTGACAGTGGGAGGTTTGTCGTTTTACAGTCTAGGGTTTATTGTGTAGAATTTATGATTGAAAGCTGAGGGCAAAGGGTTTAAAGTAAAGGGTTTAGGATCTAGATTAATGATTGATGGTTCAATGTTGGGATTTGAAGTTGAGACTTCTATCATTTTATCTTATTAGCTTTTCAGAATTGTACTTCTGTCACTCAATATCCTTTACCTTTTCTAACAAAGTAATATAGACCGTGAAATAAGGATATAGTGGAACAAAATTAACTGGGTGGTAGAGTTGTGGAAAAACATCTGTCTTTTATATTTTGAACATGGAACAATATGTTAATGCTGAAAATTGAGGGAATTAAAATCTTAGATCAAAACAGTATGTATAGAAGGTATGAACCGCCTGAACAAGATTGAAGAGAGCAACTAGAGCTATTACTCGCCACATCAAAAAATATTTATTATGAAAGATGTAAATCCATTGGAAAAATAAAAAAAAGTATATGTCGGATTAAATGGTAATTGTTGCTAATAACAGATCATTGGTTTAAATGAATAGCTCAATATAATAGATAGACCATTCTCTTCATCTTAGAACATTACTTAGGCTTGCCCAGGGGGGATTGCTCTTCTTTTGCATTATCTTACATTTTGTTGTGTTTTAACTCCATCCTCCAATTTCTTGTTGTACATGTATTTATGCTTATTATTTTTTTAGTTTCCTCTGTATTGTAATTTTGACTAGCTATTGAGTTTTATAATTTGCTTTAGTGCTTAATATAATTTCCTTTTATTTAAAAAGAGAAATTTTGATTGTCTAAAAGATGGTGGTGTCTGCCAAGTGACCTTTTCTTTTGTTCTTTCCTTTTTTTTTTGGGAGGGGGGAATGGAACAATATGTTCAAGAATTGAAATCTTAGATCAAAACACCATGTATTGAAGGTATGAACTGCCTAAACAAGAGTTGTTGTTGAAGAGAAAGCAACTAGAGCTATTACTCACTACATCAAAAAATTTCTATTAATGAAAGATGTAAATCCATTGGAAAAATAAAAGGTACATGTCTGATTAAAAGATGATTGTTGCTAATAACAAATTGTTGGTTTAAATGAATAACTAAATAAAATAAAGAGACCATTCTCTTCATCTTAGATCATTACATAGGCTTGCCCTTCTTTTTTGGGAGTGGGAGGGTTTCATGCTAACTTCTCCATTTCCAGCCCTCCCAGTTCCCGCCTTGGCTATCTTTTGTATCCCCGATCAGAATTTGGATACATTTCTCACCAGTAATGACAATACCAGGAAAGCTACTTTATCTTAGCTAATTTGTTTCTGTACTGTTTGGTTTGGTTTATGGAGAGACCCACTTAGCCTTGCACAATGATGGATGGGCCTCCACCGCCGAAAAACCCACCCATCATCTTGGAATTCAAGCCTGGATCCTCTAGGTTGAAATTTCCAGTTTCAACGATTGGGTTGTCACCTTGTAGAAGGTTAAGTATTTTTGTAGGTGCAGCAGCCATATGTTTGGTAGCAACAACCATTAATTTAAACCTGATTTCCATAAAACAATGACCCTTCTCCCATGCTTGTTATTCCATTGCCAGTTTAAACCTGAATGGTACCATAATTTCTTGATGCACTGGGTGGCAGGGTACTAAGTGTGTTCTTCATCCTCCAAAATCAGCAATCAAGCTTAAAATGCTCTCTCTGCAAGTCTGTAGTTGTCCCTCTGTGCCCAAGACCATTGGCAGTCTTAGCATGCTGACACTGAATTTGTTTTCGAAGCACTGCACAACATCACCCAGAGGTGTCTGCTTCAGCGTCTGAAGCTGAAAACCCTGGTGAACCTTTAGAGCCCATCTACTTTCACTTTTTTTTTTCCCCTGCTGGGTTCATCGTGGTGTCAGTTACCATTACTTGCAACTACTCCTAGGAGAGAAGTGAATTGCTGCTGTTGAGTTTTTATTATTTGTTCACAATTATTCCAGACATAAATGCTAAGATGATGTATGAAATCACAGGCTAGACGTGATATATGTTTTTTTTTTTTTAAAATGATTGGTAACAAATCTCAGTTTTTTTCATTCTTTGTTTTTTTTTCCCGAGAATTAATTGCCTTAGTTTCTTTGCATCCCTATCACCTTGTCAATTTTCATTGCTTAGTGTAGATATGACTTGGTGCTACAGTGTTTCAAACAGATGTTTTATTGATTTTTTCTTTTTATAAGGTCTCTCCAAGTCTTACCCCTGATTCATTAAGTATAGATAATTGCAGCAAGTCATTCAGTAATGCTTGTTATTTGTTCATGCTTCTGACAGGAAGCCGAGAAGACCAGTAAAGAAACTAGCGCAAAAAAATCAAAGGGTGGTAGTGGTAGAAAGAAGTAATCGGCTGGCATAATTACATCCATATTAGATGGATTTGACCGCATTTGACATTCTAATCAGGTAAACACACGTGGAAAAATCTTCCTGTTGATTTTGTCTTGCATTCGGTACATGTGTTGAGGGCAGTGTATATAGCTATGTTTTTATCAAGTAAGGTGATTTTACGGCAGCTAGCACCAAATGAATATTTTCTCCTCTCAGTAGTCATGCATGAACTATTGCTTTTACACTGCCCTCATCACATGAAGCCAGATTTTGCCTCTCTGCAGTAAATAGAACAGAAGTCGTCTTGTCTAGGTGACAGAATATGAAAGATCTATAAGATTAAGCTGTGCATGCGCGGGCACGCATCTGTACCTTGAAAGTCGCCTGACAGCTTTACCTTTCTTGTTTGTTATCAGGTTACTGGTCTTCACATCAGAGAACATCTTGTTTCTAGCAGGACGCATGCAATTTCAAATTTTTCCTAGAATGGTAGTTTTGTAACTATGGATCCATGAATTTTTATTTCCCCCCCTTCCTCGTCTGGATTGAAAACCTTTGCTTTCGGCATGTGTTATGAAATTGAAATGGTCTCCCAAGAAGGTACATGTATATTAGAACACGCCCCCACCCCCCCGCTCAACAGTCTAGCTCCTATAAACCGAGCCAAGATAACGAAAGCACGCTGCCAACTACGCAACTCTCAGGATTGCCATAGATCAAAAGAAAGTATTTTCTTGTCCTGAAGCTTTCTATTTGATCCCAGAGCAAGATCCGAGCAATTACAAGTAGAATTGGAGACTCAATCAGTCAAAAAGGTTACAATCATATCTTATATGGTGGTTTACCCTACTCCTGTAGCCACGACTCTCTTCCCCAACCCTCAACGAAGTGTGCATGTGATCTGCCAATCGGCATTCAGCTGCATGACCGAGTAAAAGGACCTCTGTAAGCTCTTAATTCAGTGCTTCCTTTGCTTAGCGGTGTAAAACAACTTCGCACGCCCTTAATTTAGTGCTTCCTTTGCTTGGCATCATCAATGTGGAACATAAGCTGCAAAATAATCAGGTTTCAGATGAAGAATTAACTCCCACCAGATCTCCAAGACTAAAAGCTTTCCAAGTTGGATAGAATACTTGAGAGATTTCATGGCATTTACCTTTGTCCCAACGTAAAACGTTATAAACATACCACCCATTACAGGCAATCCTGTACGATTGAACATTGCATCAATTATGCAGTTGCTTGTCAAGAAAATAGTCAGGAAAATAATTTGTACACTAGCAATTATGAGGTTAAATGCTGACAACCAAGCTTTGAACCTCATGAATGCCCAGGGTTTGACACTTTAATGTACCAAAAAAAAAAAAAAACCAAAATTTCTAATTTCGCATACAAGGCAGGAGGAGCTTATAATACCTTGTCTTGAAAGAAATTGTGAAAACAGCCAGTTAATGCCTGATGGCCCAATTACATACCCAGCAAGGTTTGCCACCTACATCATATGAAGAGATCAAAAGCTATTGTATGCAAAACCAAGAAATGTTTCAAAATGCAGGGGAACAATCCAGGAAATATTAGGAGTAAAAAATTTGTGCATATCTGCAGAAACTTGGGTACAGTTAAGGACAAACCATGAGACATGTAATGGTGATGGCACCACCGGCTGCACTAATTTCTCGGAAAAGAAACTCCCCAAAAGCACTCTCCACCTAAAAAAAATTTCATTTTACAAAGTTAAACTTCAAATGACAACTCAAACACCTCATCTGATTGTCTATGTGGTACTTAATGTTCCTACCTTCCATTCAATTAATCATGAGTCAACATTTTATGTAATGTACCACTGGTACTAATCACCATCAATAGATACCAATAGTGTTCAAAAGCAATCTAACTGCAATTCTTTAATCAACCAAGCAAGTCATTTCACAGTCCATAAAAGGTCTAATCTATGGCATGCATCGTAAGACTTTCCTTTGGAAGTTGATCTTGTCACCATAGTTCTAGAGGTTTGGGTGGTTCCCTTGATAACAACCATGCTAGACAGGTAGATGATACTTTGCTTTACTTATCCTTTGGTATGGAGTGGTAGGACGATATCTTCACTTATCAATCAATCAGTATGAACATCAGCCATTTGTGAACATGAAAAACCATTCTTAGAACAAGAAATTCAGCTACTGAAACACAAGTCAGCTGCGAGGCTTCTTGCCAGTAGGCTTGATTTCACAGAGGCGTGTAAACTTGGCCAGAAATTACAATTCACTCTTGAACAAGGGCAAACAATCAGTTAATGAAATCAACCATGTGTGTCTTGTGTTTTGAACAGGTGATTATAACCACAGTTTAAAACTGTTACCAAAAGGATCTTGAGCATGAGATCCTTGCTTGGAGTATAATGCCTTTTTTTGCAAACAATGCCCCAGCACTTAGGCTGCAACTAAGTTTCAAATTGTTTTACTGTATTGTATCAATAACCGGCACATAGAAAGATCACCTGTAATGTGTTCGCTGCTGATTTCACCACCATTTCAGGGATAAAGAATAAACATGTTAACCATGCCCATGACAGAAGTTTCCTATGACCAATAAGCTGTCAGATAAAGAGTATACAAAATAGATAAAAGGAAAGTGATTAAACGGGAAAACATGATAGAAGCCACAATTACCATTCTAGATCATGCCAGATGGCAACAAATGTGAATATAACCCATATGTTGAGTAGCTTTCTCTGAGATCCTCCAAGAGGAATATACATGTATCTGAAAGTAATTTATAAAGCCTTTAGCATGCATATGATAGTGAAATCAGGGTTTGCTAAAAGTGAAACAAGTTTCACCTGACAAGCCATTTATTGTATGAAGCATGCCAATTTTTCCAAAAGCTCTCCAAGTTGCAGCAATTATTAATACACCTTGGCATATTCTCAGGGGCCTCAATGCCACATATCTGAATAACACAGTAGTTAAAATATATGTTTGTCCTTCAATATTACTAGATAAAACATATAATTGACAAAAGAACTGGACTAAAAATTTTGGGGCTAGACTGAGGGTGCAGTTCAAGAAAAAAAATAAATTAAATGAGGACCAAAAAACAGAATGAGAAAAGACTTCAAAAAACATACCAGTGACCAGAATCGAAAATAGCGCCAGATAAGGGAGAATTTTAGCCACATGAAATTCAAGACCTGTAGAAGCAGGAAAAAAAGAGTTGAATGTTAATATTTAATACAAATCATGTCCAGTTTTTTGTACATTTCAATAATATGAGCCCTAAGTTGGTATGAGCTCAAGTCAAAGAAATATCAGAGCCCATGGATGAGTTCAAATTGGTTTATTTTCAGAAATGAGCCTCTAAATACACTGAGAATGGATCGATCTTTAGAAGCTCAGTCTGCATGATTCATTATTTACTGTTAACATTACTGTAGAACATAGAGCTTCAGTATATCTTTTTGTTCATGGTTGCAATGGCATTCCAGTCCACTTTATAAAATTTTCATGTCTTACATTTTGTTTGTATGTACAAAAAAGCCTCCTTTGGCAAAGATCTAATTTAAAGATGCAAATACGGAAAATTTGTAACAATGAAAAGGTCATCTTACCCCATATCCAATTATGAATATGTCCATAGGAGATAGCAGTTTCCAGAGACGACTGATCAGCACACCAAAAAAAAAAAAATTCAATTAATTCTTAATTAGACAGGATGTTGAAAAATCCTTGCATGATGTGCATACTTGAATTCTAACCTGATTGCAAAAGCATTGTAACGAAATAGATGCGTCATTAATTCCATTAGAGAAAAGCTGAATAACCAGCGTAACCCATACCAGGACATGTCCCTAACTGTATAATTATTCTGAGGTGTATCTAACTGCATAAACATTATATCACAAGTAAGAAACTGGAAATCCAGGATGTGATGGGAATAATTTCTTACAGAGGTTCACACTTAAAACGCAATGAAAATTTTCAACATCTAGAATACTAATATTGAGAAAGTGAAAATTTTAAGTTTCTCTAACCCAAGCAACAGAAGGAATCTTATCTGATTCTCTAATATGAATCTAGAGTAGAAACTACCTCAGCCATTAATACAAATAGAACAACAATATCGAAGCAGAAAACAATTATATAAATGAAAATCACAAACCTGTGAGACGAAGGCATTGAAGCTTATAATTGGGCCAGCAATATAAACTGGGGCATATACCAAATAGGCGAGGTATATGCTAAAGGAAAACTTCTCCTTCTGGACACTTCTCTCCTAGACAGAAAAAAACAAAATTACGAACTGCAAGAAAAGAGGAAGAAGAAATCCCTCAAAGCATAGCAATAGTAGATAGCAGATACTAGAATAGGTAGGCTCATGCTAAACAAAAGACTAACCTGCAAGAGCCGGTAGCATGTTTTTCCAGACTTACAAGTATGGCAACGTTTAATGTGCTTCTGAGATCACCCGCAAGTAAAATATCAAAAGAAAAAGGAAGACAAAAGGAAAAAAGATTCTCTTCGTTCTCATACTTGAAAATGTAATTTCAAATGCAGTTATGTATTTGTATGAACTTGAGAAAAACTAGGCAAAACATATTCATTAGTTTGATTAGATGTAATTTGAGACAGAGCAAACTTTCACACAAAATATGCAGAAAGAAAAGAAGAAGGAGGACGCAACCTAACATATGTGCTACTAGTTTACCTGCTGATCAAAAAGAGGATCCTGATGTGCCCAATGGTAATCATATCCAAAGCTGATCATTCGCAAAATAACTGTCAAAAACAGAATTTTCTTAAGTGCAGCCAGCTACACCAAATAATTGTTTTTCCCACTTGCATACTGAGCCTCTAAGTACGTATTCAGCAGTAAAATCCCAATAGATGAACGAGTGAGAAAAAAATACCAAAATTAAAACAAATGTGCCATCTAAAAGTTCCACGATAGTTGTCCAAATATGCCCATTGTTGCCTACATTATGATAATATAAGTCAAATTCAATAAATGGAAGTAGCATGATGTCTAAGTGTAAGTCCATGACTAAGATATAACCTTACATAACTCACCCAAAAATGGAGAACGAATATCCTTCATAAACACGATTGCACAGAAGAAAAAATATGTTGAAAAGCCAAAGAACAGGAGAGAAATACTTTGTCTGTGCAAACATCTGCGTTAAGACAAATCTAGTAAAATATAGCACAAATTAGATATCTTGCTGGAAAAACAATGATCACGTAAGGAAAAATAATCATTTCAGCTAGTATAATTATTGCAACGGTATTGTTTTCGACCATTTTGTTGACAATAAAAAAGATAAGCCAACTCATGGTATGAATAACAAGAAACCCAAAAGTCATAGGAAGGAAACGCACCTTCACGAGGAGAAAATTCAGGGAAGCAATTGAGAGGATAAACAGAACGCTAGAAGAGCAAAGAAGGAGAAGGTTGGTGAAACAGAAGGAAAACAAAACATCAGCAAATCAATTAAGCAATTGAGGTAGCAGCAGCAGCAGTAGTGTTGTAGAAGATTACCAAGCTCCGTGAAGATAAGAGAGGTAGGCCAAAGAAATGAGAAGCCACATAAAGGACATTCCTTTAGCTTTAAAGGAAAAAAGGGCCCTTAAAGAATTAGCAAGCAGGGCGAAAAGAGCAAAGACAAGAGAAAGAATAGGCAAATTGGCACGGAAATTTCTCCATTGGGCATCACTAACATCCTGGGATTAAAGATTGAAACTTTAGTAATCGAAAGACATAAAAAAGAGGAAATGGAATGAAACCCAGAAAAGAAAGGAAAGTATTACATTGAGACGAGGAGGGAGAAGCCATCCAGGGCGTAAAGCATAAAGCTCTGATTCATGATCTGTTTTTGTTTTTTTAAGAAAAAAGAAAAAATTAGTAGAACAGAACAACAAAAGAGAAAGAAGGAGACTTTGAGAGATGGAGATGATAAAGAAAAGGAAAAGAGGTACCGAGAGAGAGTTGAAGAGATCGACGGACGATGAAAGCGTAGAAAGCAATGGCATAGAGGACCAGAAAGACGAGCTCTTTGCGCTTCCAGTATTCCTCCTTCTCCTTCTTCATTGTTGATGATATTGCCATTCTACTCACACTATCTATTATTAGTGTTACTAATTGAACTCAAAAGGCATCGATTGGATTGGAGAGACAAGATGGGAAATGAAGATTGAACTCAAATGCTGCTGCTGCTGCTGTTCCTCTTCCCTAGCTATTTTTTAATTTTCTTCGGCTACAATTGGGTTCGATATTAGCACATCCATGCTCAGCAGCTACGGCCTTTTCCGTCCATTTCTTTGGCCCAAACCCATTTAACAGCAAACCATTTCATCTTGATTTTGTTTTTTAATTTTCTTTCATTATCTTATCCTTTTTTTTGCCCCTTCCATTTATGCATCTGGCAACAACGTGCACGTGTACAAGAGAGTCGTATGGAATACAACGGGAGAAGGCAAATTTTGCAGTGATACTGGTGGTCAAACAAACGCTATCATCCTACATCACATCCACGCACGCATGCTCAGCATCCAACATATTATGAGTTCATTTTTTCAAGAATAAAAAAGAAGCGAGTGTTAATAAAGGATCAATAATATTCCAATATTTAAGTGATGGTTTAGGAAACAAATACGTAGACTTGTGCTGTCAAATAAATCTATTTTTATTGTAATTAGTTGTCATATTCGGGTATTGCAGCTACCGATTAAAAATATATCTCTTAGAAAATAAATAAATATTTAACATTTTATTCTTTAAAAAAAAATATCTTATTTAAGAAGTTGTCATTTAATAATATGGTCACTAGAAACCTAACTGGTTAACAGAGATTCTATGGTACAAGACTAATTATGCAAAAAGAAAAATACTATCACCCTTTAAACGTTCTACCTGATGCAAGTTGCATTGCTGGTTTTATCTTAAATTTCTAAAGGTTTATTTGTATTCCATATTTATTGATCATTTTATAATATTGTGTTTGTAAATATTCGTTTAAGAATATTTTTAAATCTAGTGTTGACAAATATTATGTAACCTAAAAGATACAGTATTCTTGACTCTGATGCTAGTGAATAAATCTGTAAAATTCTGTATTAAAAGAAATAACAATTATTTTTTTGTTTTTTTCCTTTTTTATTTTTTTATTTATGTAGCTTGATTTTAAAAACTTAAAAAAAAAAAATGGGTCGGGTCAAGATTCCAAACCAGAACCAGTGACCTGATTTGGCCACTATTGCATGCATACACCAATAACAGGGTAATTAATTTGACAAAAAAAGAAAGATGAAGAACTTACCTGGCGAGGCTACGGATGGAGGCGAAGCTGAGGGAGACGGTCATGCACTGCTCACGGTTGAAGACCTAGTCTGCTGTTCATGACGGAGACAGGATTATTGGCGATCTGCAAATGAAGGCAAAGCTGAGGGTGATGGTCATGCACTGCCCACGGTTGAAGACTCGGTCTGCTGTTCACAGCAGAGACATGATTGATGTCATGAAATAGGGTTTCCTAATGTTACTTTCATGGAAAACGAAAAGAGCACAGTGCAACTTGCCTATGCTATTTGCTGTTGCTACACCACAATGTTGATGTTGCTGGACATACGGGGAGTGCAGCTGATGCCGGTGGCTGTTGCTTTAGGAGGGGAGGAAAGGACATAAGGGTTCCCTTTGCTGCAGCTGCGGAGACAGGATTACTGGCGAAGCTGCAGATGGAGGCAAAACTGAGGTTGATGGTCATGCACTGCCTGCGGTTGAAGACTCGGTCTGCTGTTCACAGTGGAGATAGGATTGCTGTCATGAAAGAGGGTTTCCTAACATTACTTTCATGGAAAATGAAAAGAGCACAGTGCAGCTTGCCTATGCTATTTGCTGTTGCTGGACATGCGGGGAGTGCAGCTGATGCCGGTGGCTGCTGCTTTAGGAGGGGAGGAAAGGACATTTGCTGCAGCTGCTATGTAATAACCCGGCTTAACCTGTCATATATTGTCCGCTTTAGGTCTTCTGCCCTTACAGTTTTGTTTTTGGTGATGCGAGTTCATATATGAGCCTAACGCCCCAAAACGCATATAACAAGTTAACAACCAGCACTATTAATAAGGCCAGTTACCACTCTTTCACCCGTCGATGTGAGATATTACAATCCATTCTCTTAAGAAGCCTGACAACCTCGTTGGCACAATCAGACAACTATTGAAGTTGACTCTGATATCAAATGTAACACCCTAAGATTTTATCATGAAAATTGTATTTATCATGAGAAAAAATCAAGGTGTTACATGCTAGCTTGTGTTAGCTCCTGGTTGCTGGAAGGAAATGAAGACTTCTACTAGTTCTGCCATTTGCTGAGGGAAGGTGCGGCTGAGGAGCACCTGTTGTTGCTGGTTTAGAAAGTAGCCTTCTACTGCTAACGATGGCAGCTTGCTGAGAAGAGGATGCTCACAGTGGCAGCTTGTTGAGAGGAGCTGCTGGCATTTGTTGCTGATGGTGTCAGAATATCAAGTTGCTGAAACTAGTGCCACATCTATATCAGAGGAGGGGGAATTATGGCAGGAATCTGGAGTAGGAGAGCTGGTGTTTCGATGATGAGGAAAGGAGGAGCAACCCCACTATTATCTAGGCGTCTCTACTACCAATGCTGCTAGTAAGAAAGGATGTCCATGGTGCAACTTTCCTGGTCTCGTGGTTTAGTGATGTCATGCTTTGATGAGGACCATATTTGATAAGTTAAAAAAAAACAGTAGAGTTCAACTGAAGGAGGGGTTACCGGGACAAAAAGATGAAGCTGATTTCTCTTTTCTTGGTGTTGGCGGTAGAGATATTAACAAAGAGAGGGTACTGGCTGGTATTGGTATTGATTGATTCTAAATATAAAAAAAAGCAAGGGGCGGCGGCTGGTCTCAGTAGGTGTTTTACCATCTTCTTTTTTGTAAATGTTTTTTTTTTTTTTTAGGTTTCTAGTAATGCCTTTTGGGTCCTTCATTTTTTGCATACAGTGAGATTTATATTTATAATGTTAGAGTCTCTTCGCATGTGAGAAATAAAATTTCAATTAAACTCATTTTTTTTTAAGTTTGAATTTGATTAAGAATCAAATTTAAAAGCGGATAACTATCATTATCTTGAAGATATGGATAGAATGACAAAAGTACACTGTAGTCCCTAGTTTTCATGCAAGTTGACAAATCACACTTTTCATTGAAATAAATCTTTGATCTTTTAATTTTACATTTTAAACCCAAAAAAATTAAATTAAAAAGCTAATGGGCCAAAATTGGATTACAACAATAGTGTGGCATAATTATAGTAAAACATTTATATATAAGCAGCATAGTATTATTCAATAAAGCAGTATCCTATCAAATCTTTTCCTTCTCTATTTTTACATGGTATCAAAGTTGGTGACCTAGCTCTCTACCTCTATTTCTTACCTTAATTTTCTGCCAATTGTCCAATATTATAGAGCACAAACACTTTTCTAAGGAAGGCAAGAGCAATGCCTTCAATCCTTTTTTTCTCTATCATTCTAATCATCTAGGATTGATGCTTGTTTTAAAGCCTCTCAGCGACGATAATTACTCTACCTGGTGCAAATCTATAACTATCTCCTTAAACGCTAAAAATAAGTTGGAATTTATAGATGGTACAATACATATAACATCTGCCAAAAGCCAACCAGATGATCACGCTTCGTGGAAAAAATGTAATGACATGATTATATCATAGATTCTCAATTCAATTATACCAGAACTTGTATATAGGGTTATACACTCAACTACTGCCCTGGAAGTTTGGGAGGACCTTATCATTTTTCTCGTAGCAATACCCCTCGTATCTTTCAGATTGAGAAGGATATCGCTTGTACTTCTCAAGTATAGATGACTGTTGCGGCCTGCTACACAAAGCTGAAAGGATTGTGGGATGAATTGGGTTTCTATAGCAGAACTGCTTGCTCTTTTAGGGTAAATCATAAGAGAAGATAATTGATGCAATTCCTTATGGGACTAAATGACTCTTACAAGGCAATTTGAGGACATATCCTATTGCTAAATCCTCTACTTGATGTTCGTTAGACATATTCCTCCATTCTTCAAGAAAAGAAGCAACGCAACTTAAGTGATACACATGAGATAATAGAAGCTGCTACCATAGTAGTTTAACAAGATGAACTCATAGCTCTAGCAGTTCGATCAGGACAAGGTACTTCCTCTCGCTCTAACTCTTTTAACTGTAAGCTATTGAATTGCTCATACTGTGATAATGATCATCATGTACGAGAAATATGTTAGAAACTATATGGTTATCCACTGGGCCATCCAAAACATAAAGCTAGCCATTTCAACCGTTAAGGTAGTCGTCCTCATTACAATAAGTCTACCTAGCTTTCAGCTAATTACGTCAAAGAAAGTCTTGCAATGCATGAGATATAGTCAGTCATGAATGGGTTCTTTGATTTACAGTTTCAACAGATATTGTCCATTATGAATAATAAAGGGACATATCAAACCTCCAAACCTCAGGCCAATGTTGTTGTTACTTCTTTAGGTTTGTTGCAAGCACCATTAAGACTACATCAATTGATTCTCGACAGTAGTGCAACTGACCATATCATTTCTTCTCTGAATTTTCTTATCAATAGTCATCAAAATTCTATTTTACCACTGGTTATTATGCCAAGTAGAGAACATGCTCCAATTACATCCACCATTACTTTGCGTTTAAATTTTATTGTTTCTCTAAAAAATATGTTTGGTGTGCCATCTTTTAAGGTGGATTTAATGTATATAAGTCGAGTTATAAGAGGTCTCAATTGTTTAATAACTTTTTTTCTCTATTGGTGTATTTTACAGGACCTGGCAATGAAGATGACAATTGATTTAGGTAAACAACAAGGCAAATTTTATTATTTAGTTGCATTAACATTAACAAGATCAACACAAAAATTCCAACCCTCTGTTGCCGTTGCTACCAAATCATTTTGTTCTCATGTCATCTCCTCCATCGAGTTATGACATCCCTGTTTAGGGCATTTATCTTTCTCTTGATTAAATTTTATGGCAAAAAATTTACTCAATTTTCCTTTCAAATTCAAAGATGCTTATGATATTTGTGCACTTTCAAAACAATATCGACTTCCTTTTTCCACCAGTTCAATTTTCTCTATTCTATTGTTTAAATTAATTCATTGTGATATTTGAGGCCCTTGTACAATTTCTTTCTTTTCCGGTGCTAAATGCTTTTTAATAATTGTGGATGATTATTCTAGATTTATAAGGGTATTCTTTATGCATCACAAACATGAAACACAAAATTTACTTAATTTTTTTTTCTTTTGTCAAAACCTAATTTAATGCATCCATCGCAAATATTTGCGTTGATAATGGAGGGGAATTTTTTTCTATGCTGAATTTTTTTGACAAAATAGCATAATTTATCAACACTTTTGCGTTTATACACCCCAACAAAATGGGGTTGTAGAGCGTAAACATCGTCATATCCTTGAGTTTGCTCGTGCCTTTCATTCTCAAGCTCATTTGTTTTTGTATTTTTAGGCAGAATGCTTTCTTACTGGTATCCATTTAATTAATTGTTTATCCACACCACTTTTTTCTTACCAAACCCCTTTCGAAAGATTTTATGGCAAGGTCCCTACTTACTCCCTTCTTAAGGTTTTCAGTTGTCTTACATATGCTACTGACGTGTATGCCACATATAAATTTTCTCCTAGAGCTAAACATTGTGTTTTTCTAGGTTATCTGGTCGGCCAAAAAGCTTACAAGCTCTACAACCTCACCACCCATAAATTTTTCACCAGTCGTGATATTGTCTTTCATGAACATATTTTCGCTTATAAATTATCTCTGACTATTCCTGCATCTCTTGAACAAACACTTGCATCTATAACTCCTACACCTATCCTTCCTCTTTCCATATTAGATCCTCATTCTGTAGACTTCCCCATCTCCTCATCTCCCCATCTACGTCTCTCACTCCAGTCCCTTTAATTTTTTCTCCCTCGATTCCCAACAATATCACTAAGTCACCTTTTCATATGCTTCATTTACAGACTTTATATTATTCCTAGTGCCATCACAACCCTCTTCGCGCTTTACATAATTATGTTTACAACCAAGTAACGTCTCCCAAACCATCTCTGGCTTTATCGTTTGGTCCACCCATATGTATAAGGTATCCTTTTTGTAATTTTCTTTCTTACCATTGCTACTCACCACAGCAATGCTCTTTTATTACCATCGTTAGTCAGGACATTGAGCCTCGCTCTTATATAGAAGATGCTTCCATTCCACAATGGCAAGTTGTCATGTAATCTGAACTAACGACATTGAAAGCTAACCACACTTGGTCCCTCACTTCTCTCCCTCCTAGAAAAACACCCACTGTCGTTGGATCTACAAAATCAAGCGCCATTTAAATGGCACTATCGAGCATCACAAAGCTCTATTGGTGGCCAAGGGTTACACACAACTAGAAGGTATCAATTTTTATGACACTTGCTCTCCTATTGCTAAAATGATTACTGTCCATTATTTGTTAGCTTTAGCAGCAACACATAATTAGTCCCTTCACTAGTTAGATATGCATAATGTTTTCCTTTACAGTGATCTTTATGAAGAAATTTATATATGTCCACCTCCTGGTCTTTATTTATAGGGGGAGAGTTTGGTATATCGCCTTAACAAGTCATTGTATAGATTAAAACAAGCTTCTCGCCAATGGTTTGCTAAATTCTTTGCAGCTATTCAAGCTGCCGGATATGTTCAGTCTAAAGCAGATTATTCATTATTCACAAGTCACAATAGTAAATCCTTTACCGCATTGTTGATATATATTGACGACATTCTTATCATAGTTAATGACCTCAAGGCTATATACAAGCTTAAAAGATTTTTACATAGTCGTTTTTGAATTAAAAATTTGGGCAATTTGAAATATTTTCTGGACATTGAGGTCTCTCAATCATAAAAAGTATTTCTATCTCATAGTGGAAGTACACTTTAGAAATTCTAAAGGATGGTGGGATTTTGGGTGTTAAACCTATGGATTTTCCTATGGAACAAAACACAAAACTCTAGATTCAAGTGATTTACTTAAAGATCCATCTCGATATAGGTGACTTGTGGGGCGTCTAATTCACTTTACCATTACCCAACCGAATATCATATATTCTATATATATGCTGAGTCAATTCATGCATGCGCCATGCAAACCACACATGGAAACTGCCTTGTATGTGTAGCATTATTTGAAAGGTGCTCCAGGACAGGGTTTGTTTTTCTCTTCTTAAAATGATTTGTCTCTGCGAGCTTTTTGTGATTCAGATTGGGATTGTTGCCTAATGACTCAGAGATCCATTATAGATTATTGTGTTTTCTTGGGATCTTCACTTGTTTCTTGGTGAAGAAAAAGATAGAAAATAGTATCACTCTCCTTAGTAGAAGCCGAATATAGAGTCATGATAGGTACATGCTGCGAGTTATTTTGGTTATGTTCATTGTTAAAAGATTTATGAATATTGCATCCGAAACCAGTATTGCTACACTATAACAATAAAACAACTTTACATATAGTGACCAATCTAATTTTCCATAAAAGAACCAGACATATAAAAATAAATTTGTCACGTTATTTGGGATAAAATACAGGATGAATAAATCATAACCCAAATTCATTACTTTAACATATCACCTTACGAGTGTATTCATTAAACTATTGGTAAAGAAGATTTTCTCTATCATAATTTGCAAGTTGAGAGGAAGTGTTAAAAAAAAATCAATAATATCTCAATATTTATGTAATGGTTTAGAAAACAAATATGTAGACCTGTGCTACTAAATATACCTATTCCTGATATGGCGAAACATAATTATAGGAAAACACTTATATATAAAATGTAAAGTATTCTGTCAAATCTTTTCCTTCTTTGTTTTTACAGAGATGGATCAGGTGGTTGAAGTCAAGTCATTGATTTGTTAATAATCATAATCATATCAAAATATACTCTCAAAAAGAAAAGAAAAAGGGTATCACTAGTGAGCAATCAATCCCCTAAATCCAAATATTCTAATTGAGAGGAGGAAAAGAGAGTGAGAGCTAGCATCGGAGGAGGGTAATACATAGCTAGCTAGCTAGGTCTTCCTGATCAGTAGTTATCAGTAGACAAGGATTTCAAGTTAACATGATAGATCTTTTATACCTGCTACATCCTAAAAAGTACAATGATCAATCTTTTACATAATATATATATAAATTGATGATGAACCTAAGGAAAGGTTGATTAATTATTAACCTAGAGAAATAAATAAATAAACAGAGGTTTTTGGTTGATTAGTTTTTAGTCAACAAAGAAAAATCATAAATATATTTTATTATAGAAATAAACTTTAATCTAAAATTAATTTAAAACCCTTTTCGTATAACTTATGAAAATCTTTGAGTCATAATTCAAAAATAGCAATTCATGAATAACTAATTATACAATAAAAATAAAAATAATAATTAGATGTGTGCTTAGTACGTAAACAATGATTCAAAGCAACATTTTAGATAATAGATATAATATGAGTTAGAGTTCATTAAAAAATAATTTTTTTAATTAAATCAAAATCTTGATTCTTTTCTGTAATAATTTTTTTTATTGAAGTCAAAAGTTATTTCTAACAAAAAATATTTATAATAGTAAAAAATTAAAAACTATATTAAATCAAAATTAAAAAAATCATACAAAACATAACCTTAATCAAAATTTAAAATTCATTTATACTACATTTCATACTTAAAACGATTGTTTTGATTCATTCTTATCAAACATGTTTTTAATTTAAAATTATTTTCACTCATTTTTGTCTACTTTTAAATTATGAATTAAAGTAAAAAATCATAATTTAAAAAGTATACCAAAAACAGATTCTTAATCAAGTGAACAGTCAAGAATTCGTAAATTTATATATATGCTATCGTAATAATTAATTAATGAGTAGTGAGTGGGTGCAGGGACAGACTGCACTGCAAAAATGATATGTATATACTATCCATAGATGATGAAAACACATAGCTGGTGTGATGGCATGGTCAATGCATAAATCAGTTGATGTTTCCAATCTTTGGGAATTAAGCATGATCATCAACACTGCCAAGAGAATTTCAATTCTTAATACATAGCTGTTGAGCTTTCCATTACTTTCAATTTATAGCTCGGCAGTAGTACTGTTGTTAACTGGTAGAAGATAGAACATTGTTGGAATATTGAGCATGCCCGTTAAACAGCAAAACAAGATTCTCTTGGAGTCATCTTGCGTGGTCTATCTACCAGGGGCACTTGCCAAGGCCAGTGTTCTTGCACGAGCAGCGCTGCAACTTCCTTCATATATTTTTGTTTTGCTTTGCTTGGAATTCAGTATTTATCCTAGCTTGTTTCTCTAACATAAGGCATTCATCTCCAAACTTTGTATAATATGATTTGCATGGTGTAGGATTGTAAATATATCAGGCTATACATTAAGTAAGAGTTCCAATCTTTACCATATTTTGATCCCACCAGTTTATTTCAGATTCCTTGTTATTATTATAGTTAACTTGCTATTGCAGGTGATATATAATATATATAGCAAGCAACACAGAGCGGCAGCAAGACTGCTAATATTGTTGAAATGTAAAATCATCGTCATCGTAAAGGTGTGTGCGGGCGATTCGCCATGCTAGACAAAGAAATGGATGAAGATAATTAGGGACACAGACATCAACTGAGAGAGATAATTAACGAGAATAAAAGGGCTTTGATTTTATAGATATAATCTTAAATACTAATAATCAAGTAAACTAGAGAAATACATCAAGATCGAAAGGGGCAAGTGATACGACTAAAAGATTGATGTCTTCTCCCAAGTGCAGAAGTGTCGAAGTAATAAATAACCCGGCAAGACCGGGGTCGAACCACAGGGAGGTTAATTGTACAAATTATAAATAATAATAATACAACAAAACAAGAGAAACAACAACAACAACAACAACAATACAATAACAATTACAATAACACCACATGGAGGTTATTTGTAACAACAACAACAACAACAACAACAACAACAACAACAACAACAACAATAATAATAATAATAATAATAATAATAATAATAATAAAGATAAAGAAGGAGAAGGAGAAGAAGAAGATGATAACTTTGAGAAGAAATATTAATGTAACGATTAAACAATGATAATAACAAATGTCAAGGTTAGAGATTCCACTAATGGTATGTCAAACAAATATAATATAAACTCTTATTATTCAATTGGAAACCATACATAAAGGAGGTTCCAATCAGATTATAGATTGTTAATATGATTACATTAGTCATCTTATTCGATTAATGCTAATACTTGTAAATCTCGTCAAGCATTCATGATTATAACTTATGTTAACAACAAATCAAGTTTCTTTCATAGCTCAGGTGTCGGTTATACCATACAGTATGAACTATGAAAGTGTCAAGCATTTGTTGTACCAAGTGTTATACAACATAAATCAAGATTAGTTATTTAACAAGCAAAATATTAAAGAGTGAACAAGATAACAAATATAAAACATGTTAGTATCAAACATTAAAGTCCATATTAAGTTTACATTATACTTATTCTTACACCATTAGTGTAACCTTTTCACCTTGACATAATTAACTTAGCTAGACATAATGAAAGAAAGAAAAATAGATAAACACAATAAGAACATAAATAAGATAAAAGTTAATTAAGTAAAGGAAATGAAATGAAAGGCATAAACTTGATATTAATGAAAGCAAAGCATAAACATTACAAAAAATACAAAGAGAGAAAGCAAGAGCATGATCTTGATCTGGAAACCAAGATACCTAAATGCATGGCAAATGCCTCCTTTTATAGACCAAAATTGGGAACCATTGATTTGATGACTAATTGATGAGTGGGTAGTTAACTCTTGACTTGGTAACAATCCTTATCTTCTCTTGTCTACCCAAAACGTCATTGATAACGTCAAAATTGGAGTCACTCAAAAACATGAAAGTTGTAGGGAATTGTCTCAGCTTTCTTGTGTAAAAACTTCAGCTCATTTGGACTTCTAGAACTCCAGATATAACCAAAATACTGAACAGTACTCGGGCTGGAGGACAGCTTCGAGCTTCTTTGTTGTTGCAATAATTTGGACTTGAAAATGACCTTTTTAGATCTTGGGCTCCCTATAAAAGTTGTAGGCCTATGTCTTACTTTTTCATCCATATAAAGTAGACCTAAATCTGAGATCTATAGCTCCAGATATGACTCAATTACCAAATAGTGTTCCGGTTTGGATTGCACCGACATCTCTTTTCTAATTTTGGTCATCTCTTTGCCCTTGCAATTTAAGTTCTTAAAGTCATCAATCAATCCTTTCATTTATGTGATAGGTCTGTATTTAAAATGAACATTTACCATAAATTAAATGTATCTTATATTATTAGATATATTATTATAAAACATGCTTTACTTAAAGAGTTATTGATACTTCAAGTGCAAAATAATAATATAAAACCATGATAAAAATACATTTTTAAGTACTAATCAGCAAGCAAGACAATTGAATAAAGGGGGCAAACTGATGAAATTAAGAATAGGAATGATCAAAGCTGGTGTGTGTGATGATATCACTCTCATTGATTCAGTTGATGCTTTGCTTGCAATTTAGAAAACTTGATCGTAATTTTAGCAGCCAATCCGTTGAATAAGGAGCTAGTGGGAAATAATTAATCATACGGGCTAAAAGATCATAACTAGAGTGCTATATGTAAAATAAAATAGAATTGCTAGTACAAATGTCAAACATGAAATCTGCTTAAATATTTTAGGGTTGTTGCAATTAATGGATTCAGTGCGGAGTCCTTCAGTTTAGAGATGAGATTTTCAATTCATGAACGATATTAATGATTGATATTAGATAATATAGGGTGGCGTAGGTGGGTGGAACATGAGGAATTTTCAGCAAGAATAGCCAGAACGAGCTGGCTGGCTAGGAAACTGAGATTTTTAATTCTCATAGGGTCAATGCATCCATCAATCCAGTTAAATATTATTGCACGGCATGTATTCTCCCCACATACGCCGGCCGGCTTTAATTGATTTGTTCCAAATGATGTCTATGCATGCTTGGAAGCATTCCATTTAGATTTAAGTACATCGGGTCTTTAATCTAATATTCTAGTTGATCATCATCTATATTAATTAGCTAGCTAGAATCCGAATATGTTAGTTAGGAGCCTCGAGGACCTGACCCTACGTCGTCCCTGAAAGAAGAGGTTGTTCTTAATTAATTGCAGGACAGATATGAACATATTGCAGGACAAGAACACAACCCTATAATCACAGAATTTGAGCAGCTGGTAGGTTGTGTTTTGTTTTTTGCTCCGACTGTGGCAGCCAAGGAGATCAAGAGAGATTGTACGTACGTATTTCCTTGTATAAATCCGCAAACATCAATTCTACGTTTTCTCCAAACGCAACCATGATGTAGCGTTTCGCATCCGCTAGTCAACGCAACCGTTCCATGCAAGGCAGGTTATATTACAAGCTACTTCTAAACCTCTTTCACCAGAAAGAAAGATAATGTAATTTAATTAAAAGAAACTACATATAGTGCTTTACCACTCTGAGCTGCAACCTGTTTCATATGGTTTACCCTCCCTTGATAAGAGGATCCAAAATTTATCCATTTCAATCAATATTATTTATTGCTTCAGGGAATATATGTCTCCATGTATTAATTAGGGTTAAAAATAGGAAATAAAAAAACTCTAAATGGTGTTTTAATTAGAGATTTAAGCCTATAAAAGGCTGAACAGGTAACCCAAGGGGTCTGCTAGCTAGTACGGCAAAGTAAACAAAAGGGACACCAGAACAGGATCATGTATTCATGCTGCTTCTAATCAAATCACTCTGATGACTTCATAGATTCCTTACAGCGTAAAACAATAGAAAGTTGACGTTAAAAAAACGAAAACAATTAATTTCTCCAGCATAGTGGTTACAGAGATGCTATTTGACTTGAATTTATACAGTTTCAACCTCACCAGGTCGGGTTAGTTTAGTGGATATCACCTAGCTAGGAGGAGGTTGGGGGCTTGCTTTCTCCGGTTCTCATGTTTGAATTCCCCAGCCAAAAAGAACTCTTGGGCCACAGTTCGCATGATGCAAAGCACCGGCCTGTACTGTAAATGCCAAACTTGGTCTCGCTTGTGAAAACTGGTTCAGGATACCTTTGCGTTAACAAAAAAATATGAAGTTTCTAATCCATATATAAAGCCTTGAAATATTATTTGCATAGATCATCAGCAGGGCAAAAAAAAGAGAGAAATAAAGAATAAGAGAAGAAGCGCGAGTACTGCAATTACACCTAGCTAATCAAGAAACTCGGGAAATGGTATATGATGGCTACTAGAGATTTACATGGCCGATAAAATTAGTTGTGATACACGCAAACTGGCCCGGACACCTACATTAATCTAAAAAGAAACTTGGGAAATGGACATCCATGAATTTGAGACCCTATCACTACCATTAATTATATGTTGTTTTTCTAGTCTAATGATAGAGAACATCGATCTTCGAACTATATTGTGTTTTAATTAAAACAAAGCCTCCCTCTCTCTCTCTCTCTCTTTAAAATGAAATCTCTCAAATTAAATTGATGTAATACATCTCTTAAATACCGAACTTCAAGATTTATTAATTTTTTTATTTTTCTAGAAAGCAAACATCTTGAACAGTTTAGGGTTATAACATAGCACAGGATACGAGTTGTGAAAAGAGATAATAAATAATATTGGGGGGTGGGTGACCAAGATGGAGTCTACGCATTCACAAAGAAGAATGAGACCCTGCAACCAAAGAAGAAGCCAACACCCCTGTTGCGGCGATTGAGATGATGACTTTCCTTTTGGTGTAAGAAGGCATGTTTCGTGCTTCCACGTTCGCACCGTTCCCCTCTTTCTTTGAGTTTTTTGGACTTTTTTAAGATTTTTATTTTTATTAATTTTTATGCACATAAATTGTGTTCAATAGATGCATCTGTTCCACTTTTCTCTCCTATCCATCCACTCCCCCCAATTCAGACATCGCCCCCTCCTTCCTTTTTTATTTTTAGCTGTTACCTCCATCCTTTTCTCCTTCTCCTCTTTTATCCACAACCTTGAAAGATTCTAGCTGGTTTCTTCAGCAACTGGCCATGGCAGCCAAGGTGGCCCTCCTTTCCTTGACTTTTTGTGTGGCATTCTTGGCCACCGGTTCTGCTGATCCTGACCTGCTTCAAGATGTTTGCGTTGCTGATTTTGCTTCTGGTACTTTTCCTTCATTAACTTCTTCTTCTTCTTCTTCTTCTTCTTCTTCCTTGCATAATTATATTTTAATTTCCTTTTCTTAATTAGTTAATTATACATGACGCGTATTGGGTGGGAGAGTTGACTTTTGACTTCCCTAGCTTCTTCCCCTTTTCCTTCTCAACTCGATTTCTTCATCTTTCTTGCATCTCTCCTGCCCTTCTTTTTTATTTTTCTTCTTGATCCTATCATTTCCTTCACCTTCAATTCTTTTGTCATGCGCTGTTAACATGACTCATGCATGGATATATAATTAAACAGGAGTGAAGGTGAATGGTTTCACCTGCAAGGAAAACATAACAGCCGATGATTTCTTCTTCGCCGGGTTGGCTAAACCAGGTCTCACCAACAACACATTCGGCTCCTTGGTCACTGCCGCCAATGTTCAGAAGATCCCAGGACTCAACACCTTGGGGGTCTCCATGGCCCGCATTGACTATGCCCCAGGTGGCTTGAACCCACCCCACACACATCCACGTGCCACTGAGATGGTCTTTGTCCTTGAAGGCCAACTTGATGTTGGGTTCATCACCACTACAAACGTTTTGATACCAAAGACCATCAAGGCGGGCGAGATATTTACTTTCCCGAAAGGCTTGGTTCATTTCCAGAAGAACAATGGTCAGGTCCCAGCTGCAGTCATTGCTGCATTCGGTAGCCAGTTGGCAGGAACTCAGTCAATTGGTGCCACATTGTTTGCAGCCCAACCACCGGTGCCTGACAATGTCTTGACCAAGGCCTTCCAGGTTGGTACCAAGGAGGTCCAAAAGATCAAGTCTAGGTTCACACCTAAGAAGTGATTTATTGATTGATTGTTTAAAAACACATGTACCCGAGTTAGCTAGCTAGGTCTCGATCACACGGATTATAAATCCCATTACTTGGCCTAGCAGCTGTCATTGTTATTCTTGTTAACTCTTCTTTTATGGGAATCAATAACATGTGTAGTTTCATTGCTCTCTACCTCTCCTCTCCTAATCTTCATCTGGGAGATTAATCCGCTAAACAGTACAATATTAATTAAAGCATAAAATTGTTTTAGCCAATTACATAAACCACGCTTGACATATATATATTTCTCAAGATAAGGAATTTAATTAGAGAAGCAGCAGCAGCATGTTATGCTTACAGGAGGAGAAATAGCTAGGATGACAAGTAGTTTTACATAAGAAGGCTTCTTTCTATCTACAAGTCAATACCTTCGCTAACCCACCACCTCCCAAGACAAGATTATTTTTTTTGGTCCAAACCAATTCTTGGTTACATTTCGAGGAAAGAACTGTATTCTGCCTCTACAACAATTCCTGATTGAAATAATAAATAAAATATTTTGCCATTCCACCTGCCCATACATCACGTGGATGTGCATTGGGGTCATGCCGTAAACAGGGAAGGGAAAATTAACCCTTGCTCGAGAAAGTCAAAGCAAAATAAAGCAATTCGGGTGGGTAATGGCTTCATAACATTTTTAATTAAATGCCCTACTGCTTCGCTTTACATTTACCCCCACAAAATCTGAATAATCATATTAGTAAGTGCAAATCATGATAATGCTTAACTATACATTAAAAACTGTTGTGGTGGTTGGGGGGGGCAGCAGCAGTGTCCATTTATTATTAATAAATCATGAAGGCCACCTAATGTTTTTGCTTTAAGAGTTGAAGCAATATCGAGAAGGCAGGCAGGCAGGCATGAATTAAAAGGAAGAAAAATACAATCCGGACCATCCCCTTGTTCGATGTTAATGGTCTTCTTACGTGTAAATTGTGGATTAAAAGTTGTTTAAAACAATGCAAACGGCTCAATCATATAGTTTCTCGTCTTGTTTTTCTTGACTGAAAATGAAAACACGAGTGCATGTAGCTGTGCTCATCTTCTAAAACCAGACCAAAAAGGAAAAGGAGTAGCACATGTGATGTGATATAATCATTAAAAGGAAGCTCAATCCAATCAGAGGGGAAATGCATAGGCACAACCACCACATTCAACTTCCATCAGAATCTAAACTGGTACTGGATTCGAACTTTCAAAATTACTGAAACCACATCAACTAGGTGAAAAGGCAAGATTCAATTAGCAAGGCAAATTAGTGAAGTATCACATCAAAAACTCCAGTAGAAATGCATGTAATAGGAAGAGAGTCAGAAACTCCCAAAATTTCATCACATGATTGAAAGAAACATAGGTTCAACTCCTCAAAGCCAGAAAATATGCTAGTCAAATGTGAAGGTCTACCTCAATGAGTTAGCTTGTCGGCCATCTGGAATTGCAAACACAACTACAGGCTTTGAAGGTCTGACAAAAGGAGCATCACATCTGAAGTAGCCCTTCCTCTCCAGCTGCAATATCTCTCCATGCTTCAAATTTCACATGTTTGAATCCCCGAGTGCTGCAGTCTCCTTCTTGGTACACGGGTTAAGCACATCAAGGAAACTCTCTCCTTCCTCCAACTGCAACCACAATGGTCACAAGCTCCAACCAAAAATTTAAATTTTATGTACCCGCTAATCAGTATGGTTACAATTCTGCTTTCAAGGTATTAAGACAAATATAATGTATTGAGCAAAACATTATGCCACATGAGCAAAACACACTCAATTTAGATCAATAAAACCCGACTCCAATGTGGTTGAGTCAATTACATGGGTCCATCTCCATTATATTCTTTTTTTGTGTCACATATACAAACCATGAAAAAAATGTTCAATTAAATAGATGCATCAAATGGTGTTACCCACTCCAAAGTTTCTTGTGTATTCATTCTACACTCTTCACATCCACACACAAAAGGAAAAAAAAAAACACTATAAAGCCACTTTGAAAACTTGTAATTTTAAATGCTTCATAGGCATTGGGATAAATCAACAACTGGAATACCAAATTCAGACAACTGGACAAAAACAATTCAAATAAACAACAATACCGAGAAAGTTTTAAAGAACAACCTTAAGATAAATTTGAAAAAGAACATGAAAAGTAGACGAGTCAACATTCACGAAGCTGGTTGGAATGTATTGAGAAAGTCATTCAATTAAAAGTATGGTGATATGAGAATAAATAACTCAAGGCTTACAAAACAATCGATATCTACAGTTAAAAATAATTAGCCGTCGGGAGTAAAGTAGCCTCACTTTCAGTGGCCCAAAAAAGCAACAAAAGAATTAGGAGAATAAAAAAAGAACACTCTTACTCAAAAATTGATTGAAAGCAAAGAGCAATAAACCACCCCTAACAACTAAAGTTCTCAGAGCAGACAAGTTTTAAACCGTCACACAACTGTACTCTTTTGAAAAGGAACACAACAAAAAGCTCCAAAGTCCATAGATGAAGAATTACCTTTTTCTTTGTGATTAGATAGTCAAAGTCCACCAGAGTGAGGTTAACTCCTTCACTTGTATCTGGTAGCCAGGTGAGCTTCAATTTTGTGGTCTTGACAGATCCTTCGAGATGCAAAACACCACTCAAGTGTGTGACCTTTCCATCCTGGTCCTTCTCAATTTCCTTTACTATGGCATTTCCCCAATCCATTAAGGTTATTTCCTCATTTGCAGAGATCGACTCTGCATCTGCATGGTCTATCCATATCCTATTTGTGTATGTTGTGGCCTTCTCTCCAGCACCCTCATGTTTCTTGTGCCTTTGTATGATCCGAACAAATGGTTGCTCAGGACCATTGGTCAAGGTCAATGGCACCCTTTGTTCTTCAATGACAGCAGTATGCCTGGGACACATAGGATCAATAATCTTCTTATTAATTGTCCAAAGCTTGTCCCATTCCAGGAGGTTAAGATTTTTTATGCCCCCTGAAACCATATAGAATTAGACTTAAAACTTTAAGAGGATAAAAAGCTTACTGTACAAAATAAACCACAAATATAAATCAATGGCCATATATTTGCACATGTAGAAGTAAATAAGGAATTTTGGCATGCACAGATGTGATGAATCTGAACTTTCCATCCAAAGCCATCTTATAACCAAACGAATTCCTCAATTCAAACAATTGTCCCAAGAATGACATAAAGTTCTCTGGTATAGTTAGAAAAAATTAAAAGGAAAGGGAAGAAATCTGCTATTACGGGCCCAAAAGAAAGTTCTTCGAGGTTCACAAGCCATTTTTTTGCTGTATAATCTTCAACTAGAATCTAGATTTCTCATCAGATCTGTATACATTATCTCATTCTGACTATAAAAAAAACATCAGAATAGAAAGATGTAAAGAAATGGACACATGTTGGCTTGCCTGTTCAAGAATGAATTGCACCAGTGCCTCAATTTGCAAACCTCTGCGAACAATTCCTTGGACAGTTGGAAATCGAGCATCATCCCATCCATCAACCTTTCCGTTTTCAACAAACCAACGGAGATGATGCTTGCTGAGAATTGTGACCATATTCAACCGGCTAAATTCATAAATGTGAACCTTACGCAGTCCCATATCTGCTTGAATCCTGTCATATTGAGCATTTCGATCATGGTACTCCCTCGATCGAAGTGCATGAGTTATACCTTCTACAGAATCAACAATTGGACAAGCAAAATCATATATTGGATATATCTTGTATTGGACCCAATCCGATGGTAAGGAACAGGATTGCAATGATAGTACACGGGATCTCGAAGAGACTTGTCTGGATCTTGCATGTCTACCTAACCACGTACACAGAACTGTAATCCTCTCTCTGATCCTTTGATCATTTCCTTCCACAGTTTCAGATTCTCCTCTACGCTGTTGCTCCTACATTTTGATTCAATGCCATCCATTCTTTCTTTCTGCATTTGCTCACGAGGAGTATCATCAACATAAGCTTTACCCTGGCGGATCAGCCATTTCCATCAACTGGGAGAAGTAATCAGCCTTATGTGTAACAGTTTCATGTTTGATACCCAATGTCTCAATATCTTTTAGAAGATTGTCTACAAATTCATTGCTTTCCTTCGATGGATTTGTATCATCAAAGCGAATTATCATTTGGCCTTGGTACCGTTGAGCAAAACACTGGTTAAGTAGAGCTGCTTTTGAGTGTCCGATGTGAAGATAGCCACTAGGTTCAGGAGCAAATCGCAGGCACACCTTTCCAATTTCAGCATCAGGAATATCTACTTCAGATGAAGACCTGATGCTTGCTTTTCCCTTTTCTGGGTTATCTCCACTGACAACCTATTGCCCCTTTGGTTTAGCTGCTGCAGGCTTTCCCGAGCCCTTTTTCCCAACATATGTTGATATGACTTCATTCAAAGCATCGCTATATGAGATAGGAACAATCTAGCAATGCACATGATACTATGGTTGTCGACCCGTCACCCCTTGGAGCATCACCAGTTTATTTTGCTACGTGAAATGCTGTAGTTGATGGTTAGTCGAGCAATCAAGAAAAGCAGTTCCCGAACCCTTATTTTGATATTCTGGGACTCTCAACATAAATGCAGTAAAATCAATCAACGCATGTCAGAAATTCAGATCAACAAAGACACGCTTGAGTGGAAACAACAAAAAGAGAAGCCAGCAAATAATGGATTTTCCTTTTCATTGAAACTTGACACTCACTAATGAGTAAATGCAGTAAACAAAACAGATACGAGTTGGAAGCTGCACCTGCAAGACCAGACCATATGGCAATGTCTGCAATCGACAAAGAGTGCTCCACATGCGACTTTGCAGATAATTGTCAATAAAGTTGCAGGCATTCTCGAATTCAGAGCCTACAGATAGGAAAGGAGCATAATCGAGCCACTGATCAATCTGAGAAATGGAAAGGAAATGAGAAATAAACTTTGTAAAAAGGAATGCGTAACATGTTTAAGAAGGAAAAATGCAAAACTATATAGAGAAAGGAGAGTGGGAAAGAGAATGAAAGACCTGGCTAGATTGAAATGGGTCCTGGTCATAAAGAATGCCAACACGGCCACTGTAGCGAAGAAGCTCATAGGTTCCCTGCACTTTCAGCCTAACAAACGTACATATAAACAAACATGAAAATGTCATTAATTTAATGTCGAAGAGAATTAATCAAGTGATGATGAATGGATACATAGATAGGTGATGAGATTAGGAATTTGGAGGCCAGTAAAGGACAAGGAACAGTAACAAAGCTAAACTCTAAACAAAGCACAGGCATAAGAACCTTGTTGTTATTATTATTATTATTATTATTAAGAAAAAAGAGAAACCGTCACAATTGATGGGGAAAAATAGTCATAAAAATAAACTGGTCCAGAAGGCAATGAGAGAGTGGAAAAGGTAAAAGGGAAGCAAAGGGGTTATATAAGATAAAATAAAGTGACTTGATGGAGAGTAAAGAAAGAATAGAAGAAGGAATGGATACCCATTAGAGAAGACGAAAGCAGGAAGAGAAGCAGAATCAGCAGCAGCAGTGGGAGGAGGAAGAGTGAGGGACGCAGCCTTGGCGGCTGCGATGACAGAAAAACGAAGAGTACTGTCAGAGGCAAAACAAAAGTCTTTTATCTCCATCTCCGTCGCCAGTTAAGATAAAATGGAGGAAATGAGGAGAGTTGATGCAGAGACTGAGTCAGGCACGACGCAACGCTGACCACATTAGTTCTCTTGTCTCCTCTACTCACACTACAAGAATCTCTGTCATTATTTATTCTTTTTTTATGTTGTTGTTAATGGACCTTTGGGCCCTGCACTTCTTCACTGCATGTAGTCTGGGCTCTAGCCCACTTCAATTCACCCAACACGGCCCAACCTCTCTTTTCTTCACACACAGAGTCAGTCTGACAATAAGAGCTACCAATCATTTTTTGCTCATCCATCGAAGGGAATTGCAAAATATCTGCCCTGAGAGTTCACCGAACTGCATCTGACAGAAATTTGAAGATCGCCCTCAATGTTCTAAAGCTCAAATATTATTTGTAAATCTTGAGTAAAAACGAGATCATTGCAGCATCATTTGCCTAATTCTAGTGTTTAAGCAACATGAATAAATCCTACAACTAATTAAGATTACAGATTTTTATTGATTTACAAATCACACTAAAAAGGGCGTGATTTGCTTTAAAATCACCTCTTAACAATTAAAATCACTAAAATGAATTCAATTAGAATTTTAAAACCTATTCCAAATGAAATACAAGAATTCAATTAGCAAATGTGTAAATAGTTGGAAATCGATTATTATAGCATAGCATAGGATTTGGTTACAAACAAGGTGCTAAGTTCCACCATCC